>NC_066366.1:51642837-51910337 GCF_013377495.2 Cygnus atratus
GATTTTGTTTGTTTGTTTTTGCTTTTTTATTTATTTATTTGTTTTACTTTTATTTGCCCATGTGAGATAGGACCTTAAATGATGCAGCATTTCAGGAATTAGTAGGACCTTCTGAGCTCCATTGCTCTGAGCCACAGACCTTATCATAATTGTAATGGTGTCATCTGCATGTGCTGTATTCTTGCTGCATCCTCAGAGCAGGCACTACTGCAGTGCACAGTAAAGCTGAAGGAAGAATCTGCTGCTGTCTACAGAGGCATTCAAAAATGTTTCGTTCTAAGATTTCTCAACTAAATCAAATATGTTATTGTGAGGCTGCTCTCTAACATTTGTAAAAGTTGTGGCAATGTGAGAAGGTCCTTGATGATTGGAAAAAGGCAAATGTTATGCCTAACTTGAAAAAAAAAATAAAAAATTGTAAGAGAAAGAATCTGGAGAACTACAGGTTGGTCAGCCTCACCTCAATTCCAGGTAAGACTATGAAGCAAGTCCTCATGGAAGACATTTTTAGGCACATGAAAAACAGGAAAGTGCTTAGAATAGCCAGCAAGGATTTACCATGAGCAGTGAGAGGATTTACCATGAGCAGAGAGTTTGATTTTGCTCTAAGACAAAATGACAGCTGGCTGTCTGGATGAAGAGAAAGCTGTGCATGTTATTCACCTTGGCTTTGGAAAAGTTTTCAACACTTTTGCATAGCATCCTAGTATTCATACTGGGGCAATCTGAACAGGATACGTTGAGAAAAGCTTGATGGGGTAACAGTGATTGGCAGTTTGAATTTCAATTGGTTACTGGTTCCTCAGTAGTCAGTTCTGGGGATGTTTAATATCTTCATGAACAACTTTGATGGTGAGATGAAGTTCATGATGACACAAAACAGAGGGGACTGTTTGATACAATGAATGATGTGGGTGTTATTTGGAGGGATTGTGACCATCTAGTCAAGATAAAGGGGACTTCATGAAATTTGATAAAGGTAAAAGTAAAGTCCTGCAGGTGGGTCAGAATTATGCCAGACTGAAGTGCAGACTGACTGGGTAGGTTGCAAATCTTCCTAAGTGTCTTGGTGGACCATAAACTGAACTTGAGTCAGCAGTATGCCTTCAGAGAAGAGTTGGCTGGCCACAGACTGCACAAGGAAGCTATAGCCAGCAGGTCTGTGGAAGCAATTCCCCTGCACTCAGAGCCTATTTTTGGGGAACCCAGTACAAGACAGACACCAACAAAATGAAGATAGACCAGTGAAGAATCACTCAGCTGAATAAGGGGCTGGAAATGACAATGAATGAAGAAAGGCTGGCTGAGTTGTGTTTTTCTAATCTGGAGAAGAAAAGTCTAAAGAGGAGACCCACCTGCAGTTCACCTGCTGTTCAGCTGCAGCCAGAGGAGCACTGTAGAGAAGGCAAAGTCAGACTTTTCTCAGATGGTTACAGAAAAAGGATAAGAGACAAATGGATGTGGAGTCACAAATTACAGAGAGGGAAAATCCAATTGAATAGAAAGAAAAAAGTTTTCACAATGAAAGTGGCTAAGCACTGAAACAGGGTCCCAGAGAGTCTGTGGGTTTTCCATGCTTGGGGATTTTCACAGTTGTCTGGAAAAGGTCTTGAATGACCTGGTCTAACTTGGAAGTTAGTCTTGACTTGTACTGATGGTCAAACAACTTAATCCATCATTTCCAACCTAAATTACCTAAATTATGATTCTATGATTTCACAACCAATTTTCTGACTCCTTTTATATTATGAAAAGGAGAAAAAAATCCTGTTAAAGTGTATTACTCAAGACTTACAATTTCTAGAACCAAAATTCATTTGGTTTTGCATTTGTTTCTTAGGGGATTTTGGTAGAGTATGGAAGGAAAATAAAAAAGAAAAGAAAGATAAAAGATAGATATTCATGGCATGTACTTATTAGTTACCTATATAGACATCATCACCCACAGCTATCTATTTATTAAATCACCTAAATATCTAATAAAAATCAAAATGAAGCCCCAATTTTTAAAAATGTCCTAAAAATACCCACAAAAAGCCTTTGAATTCATGCCCATCTGTGCACTGGCAAAGGATTCAGCATCTTACCCATGAAAACTGTGACCTTCAAAACTCAAAGAGTTATAAAAAAATCAGTACGTATAACTTAGAAGGACCTGTGCAAAAATGCTGAAACTTTTTAAGCTGACTTCTGCATAATTGTTTATGTGAAACTTGTTGTCTTTAGTATTACCTTTGAATTGAGATAAAAGTATTGTAAAATAATTATTAATTTATTTTTCATCAGAATGTGGTTGGTATTTAGTAAGAACAGCTGTAAATCCTAGTCATTGTGAAAGGATACAGTGTGCTGTATCGGAAAGCAGAATTGATTCTTAATGCCATTTTTTTGTTGGTTTATGATTCAAACGACCATTTGCTGAGAACAGTAACTAGTGCCTGGTATTTTGTTTTGGAGATCTGGATAAATACCCAAATAGAATGTTTGCTTCCAAAAAATCTTGGTGTCCTTTCGAAATATTTACACGTCTGACTGCCTCTGAGTTTGAAAGGATGGATTGCATGTGTTGTGGTGAAAAGAGCCCCAAAAGCTACTTGAATTTTCAAACTGTGTCCCTTCAGTTCTTCTGATAACGACCTGAGTTTCTGAACAAAAACATCATGGCTTCAAAATGGCAAATCTCTAAATTTGCCCATCAATGACTTGATTTAGTGCCACTGAAATCATTTGGCTCTTTGCCATTGTCTTCATTAGGCTCACTATCTCAACCCAGAAGGTCTCTGCCATTAGCAGGAGAAAAAGATACTTAGAAACCCCCCCCCCTTTTTTTTTTTTTTTTTCCCGGCCAAGATGTCATTTTTTGACAGCATGAGCTTTCTCTATTTTTCTCAGCAGTTTGCATTTGGGGGTCTGACACAGCAAGTCTGCCATAGCAAGACTATGTTACACAAGCATCGCTGAAAGCACTGTGAGGAAGGCTGCTATACACTTCCCTGTTTGAGCTGTACAGTTCTTTATTAATGACACTGTCAAAGTTTGTATTGTGCTCACATTGGAAGGGGAAGCTTTATCCTTACAAAACCAATAAAAAGTTGATTACATACATATGAAATCTATGGATTAGGGGCAGGATTCTTGGATCCCTTACAAAGGAAGTGTCATGTTTCATCTTCTGTAGGGGGGGGGTTATGGGAATTTGTGTGTGAACCCACAGAACTCCCTTTCAGTAAAGATCATACAAATAGAACGAAGTTCTCTTTAAAGCACAACTGCAGGATTACAGTTAAGAGGAGAAAAATTCTCTTTTTCTTTTCATCTTCAGTGCCACCTGAAGGCTGTCAACAGAAATTAATGACTTTGCTTAGGGGACAAAGTGTAGTAGATTATTCCTAGTTAATAATAGTATAGCAACAAATTGTATTAGTCCATGCAATTCAGAATGGCAGTTGGTGAGGAGAGGGATTGTGCCAGACCTGTGACTGAAGGGCCAAATATTCTAGTGGGACCAGTTAAACATCAAAGTTAGATTTTTCAAAAGCAAAGTGAACATTATGCTGAATTTGAAATTCTCTCCTTTGCTACATCTATAGGGAATCATTTTGGTTCCTTGAAAAAATGCAGAGTCTTTTCAAAATTTATTCTAATGTTCAGTTTCAGAATACCATGTGTTTCCTAAATAGAGGTGTTTTGCTAATATATTGCTGTTCCTATAGAATCCCAGATTATCTCTGGGAGATAACATTCTACCTTGTATTGCCATTGTCTAAATCCAATTCCTTTTAAAAAATGATTCCAACTCTACAGCTAATTGATGAACCTGAATGAAATGAGTGCAGTACCACAGAGTAAGTTTAGGACATACAGTCAAACAAAATAGCCTTTTATAGTAGGAGAGGTTTTGGCATAGTCTGTATGTAATAATCAAATACATAACATAAATCCTAAAAATTAAAGGAAAACGTCTGAGATTGTGAAATATGTGATGAAATATTTTTCACATATGCATGTATTTCAGAAAGATATTCGGCTTGATAGTTATGTTTTATTAATTGAAGGTAAATGTTGAAATATATATAGCAGACTGGGAAATTTCTAAAGGGCCACTTTACATTTATTTAATCTCATACTGCCCTTCTTGACTTCCAGTGACTGCATGGGAAGGAGGAACAGGTCTTCAAGCAGTCAGACCATTTGTTAGGTAGCAAACTACAGAAAAAGAAGGAAACCTTTTTTTCCCCTGAAGCTGTAGAGCGGTGATGCTGTCCATTGGTTACTACAAACCCAGCGACTAAAGTAATCATCCAGTCTAGCCCAATAGCCACAGAATTCGCCTTTAAGATCCCCTAAGACATTCAGGACATTTAGACTTTCTTACAATGGCTGTTCATATAGTCTTTCTCTCTGATTTTCTTTCATGAAATTTATGAAAATGTCTCAGGTTTGAAGACTGTGAAAAGTCATGGACAAAACACTTTAAGATACCCATGCTTTTAATGCTGTAGAGGGACAGTTCTTGGTATTTTTTTAAACTATATAATTGTAATCAGCATATACTACCCACAACTTCCATGGCTTAAAATTAAATAAGTATTCTATGTTACTGGATGCAGTAAACAGTATAAATATGGTTTGGATCCCAGTTCTTCAATGCAGGACCACTAAGTCATATGCTTAGATGTTCAAATGGACCAGAGATCACGGAAATACTCATGTTTAGCAGTTCCATACCAATCTGAAAATTTGCTGTGTTGCAGTAAGTTTGTTCTGCTCCTGGGGGAAGGAAAATCACCTGACATAATTTATCACATATCAGACTTAAAAATCCTTGTTTGAAAAAATACAACACTGAGAGTCCTTAATCTGTGATTTCTGGAAATTTGGTAATACTAGGTTGCATCTAGTCAGAGTTGGTAATTTATAGAAAGCAGACTTTCCTTGGAATAATTTTTTTCACACAGGTTTTACAGATTTTTTCCCCCTTCTGAAAAGGTACAGTTCTGAAGTTTAGACCATCAAAGCAAAAAGTTCGAACATCACTACAAAATATGTTTGAAGACAAAATATTAAACATTCAGTAAAAAAGGCACAGAAATGATTACATAACTCTCTAGGTTAAATACGATCCACTTAAACAAATATCTGGGGCTAAAAGAGTTTGTAAAATCAGTAAATTCTTTCTCAGTGGTTTGAATGACATAGGTTTAAACTGATATCGCAATCAAATTTTATCTTCTTCAGCACAGTCATCTCATACTTATTCAAATGAATCTCATCTCAAAGGTGCAAGATCACTCCAAGGTGATAATTCCATTGCACAGTGGGATCTAGGCTAATGCAGTTGAACTCGGGGACAAATTCATGCTTATCCTGGTTTCAGTGGGATCAGAAATTTGCCATCTCTCTAGAATTAGGAAGATCAAACTTTAAAAGAAGAAATCTGTTATTATAACATGTGGTCCATGATTTCAAGTACAATCTTTGGTTTTCTGGGTCTCTTTTAAATAAGATAGGTAGAGGAGAAGATGGAGAGTAATCCCAAGATGTGTTTTCAAGGGAGAAAGAATGAGGAAAAATGATAAACAATGAGGGAGCAGGGGGAATTGTGACTTAATTAGATATTGAAAATATAATTAAAATACATTAAAAGATGATCAAGCAATTCCATATATGTAAATATAATGTATCAAGTAAGCTGTATACATTGGCCCTATTTCAAGGGCACATTCCTGTTTATTACTGTGCATAAGCTTCTGCTTAAGTGCTTTTCTTTGAGGGAATGTCTTAAGCTCTTATTTAAGTGCTCTTGAAATAGGGCCAATGTGTAACTCTATGCCTTTTTCACTCACTGTGAAGACACTCTGCCTTTGCTCACTATGTTCATTTATTCTATGTTGACCCATGTGCAAAAAACTCTTCCAGATGGGAGGCATGGCTCTACATTTATTGGTATAGTACAGTCTCACTGTCTTGAAGTCCTGAAAGGGGTATTCTGGGTTCTCTGGTGTTTCTTCATTGTGCTGTTAATACTAGTAATACAAATAACAGTTAATAAATCAATCTGTTTCTTCCAGGAATTTTGCTAGAAGGCATTAACCCCTTCTCACCATCTTCCAGGCCACACCCCTGCACTCTTTACAATGAGTGCAGCATATTTTTTATTTCTTCAACTGGCATTTGCAATCTGTCCTGACATAATTTACACATTTACACATTTTACAGAGCAAAGCACAGTCATGCAATTTAATTCCAAAAAACATAAGCATAGGAGACTCGGCACACTTGATTAGCAAAGCATATGATCGAGTTTTGCCAGTATGATATCAAAGGCACACGTTTGATTTGAATTTGTGTCAAAATGTACCTGCTGCTCTTCATTTCAAAACAGACATGTGCTGATGTGTTAGCCCACATTCACACACAGGGGGCTTTTATATGCTGCTAACTGCACGTGTAGACCAGTGTCCTTTATAAATGCACTTTCTTTCCCTTCCTTTTCTCTCATCTCAAGGCAGCTGGTCTCCACATCCTTAGGGAGAGAGAAGGCCTGTCATCACCTGAGAGACATAGAAGGGGAGAGCAAGAAATCACTGTTGAACCTAATGAAATAAAGTTCTGACCCAGATAAAGTCATTTGGGTTCTGGCACTGATCATTGCCCTATTGAGCCACCATTCCAGTTCTATTATTTCTTTTAAATAGGGATTTAATGCTCATGAATGGAAGGTGAATGCTTGAAAATGAAAGGTGATCACTGCAGTAAAGGACAAATCAATACAGAACCAAAGTGCTTTACTTATCCACAGGGCAAACTAAAGTGAAAGGAAATGTCTTCAAGACCCTCTCAAGCAGTTGTACTAATAGAAACGATGATTAAATTCCCATACTATTACACTTGGACTTACAAAAAAATCAGTGATTAAACATTTACTAGGAAAGGAATTGGCAGCTACCTGGACTGTGGGCATTTTGTTGTTCATTTTCTTTTAGTGTGATTTAAAGGAAAAGAATTTGATTGAATTTTGTGAACTTTTAATTAATAAAGATTTGTAACTGCAAAGAGCAGTCTTAGAAGAGGCAGGGGAAAAAAATATCCCCTGTAAGCTATTTAAAGTTCAGTTCCTAGGGATGCAAGGAATTGAGTACTTTTCTTGGGTTCTGGGTCATACAAGTATAAATGAGTGTGTTTGGAATAATACCTGGAAAGCTTTTTCAGTAGGAGTAAAATGGTCTTTTTCTACCCCTGAAAGTGAATAATACTTGACATTGTGTGTCAGCAGTACAAAGTGCTGACACATGTTACTGCTGTAATGTGGTGGCAAGAGAAGTGCTTATGTTCACAGGTAAAATATTTTTGAATTTCATAGAAATTGTAAAAATGAAAATAGAATTTGGGCCAGGAACTTTCTGTGCTAATCTGGGACTGACATTTGGGGGCGTTGGTGTCAAGAGATTTGGTTTGGGGTCATTCTCAGCAGTAGATGAAACAATGAAGAATTCACTTCCTTTGATCCTCCTGTAATCCCTGATTGGCTGGAAGCAGGGAGAGACAGTTAACTTCACAAAGTCAATAAATGTGGCCATCTGGGAGAATGCAAATTTAGACAAATGTGATATATGTGGGATGACACTTTTTGCTTAGAACATGCCACACCATAAAAGCATTAAAATACATTCATATGACCCAGAGCATTTGATTAAAGCCTTTAATATACAATAAATTCAACCCCAAGCAAACTTAAGAGTTCAAATTCCAGACCCAGATTCATTCAGGTTTAGTTTTCTGCTTCCTTAGCCTCTTCTATCTGTACTATGTGTTTCCTTTCAATTCAACTAACTGAGTGGAACTTGTGTTTAAACCACTATCCATTGTGCCGCAGCTCCTCCTTTATGTGGAAAATTGTTTTTCCTCTTTCAGTTCTTTACATTTCATCCTTTTGAGCCATCAGCTTGAAAAAAAAAAAAAAAAAGTTAAGTATCTATGTACATGTGTAATTTCTTCTGGAAGAAGTCACAATACTCCTAAAATGAATAAAGCTACAGGACCTGATATTCATTGCTACTGGTAAGAATATTTTGTGTTCAACAGCATGTCTTTCCCTACCTGCAGGAACATCACCTTGTGATATACTTGGGCTCAGCTAGTCCCCAGGCAGGAAGAAATCCAAAGCTGCTCACAGTCTTTTTCCAAGTAGTAAAACATGCAATGCTGCTATCCAACTTCAAGCTCTACAGCTAGCTGCATAGTAATATTTATCTGTCAATACATATTTAGATCTTTAGATCAGTCATAGTGTGCTTTGGTATGACATAAAATGCAATTTTTCTGTAGACTGGACTGTGTCTTGAACTTGCTTACTTAAGCCAAATATGTTACTTAAAGGGGACTTATAAAAACGATGAACAACTTTTTGCTCAATCAGATAATGACAGAACAAGAAGGAATGGTTTTAAACTTAAAGAGGGGAGATTTAGATTAGAGGTTAGGAGGAAATTCTTCACTCAGAGGGTGGTGAGGCACTGGAACAGGTTGCCCAGAGAAGCTGTGGATGCACCATCCCTGGAGGTGTTCAAGGCCAGGTTGGATGAGGCCCTGTGCAACCTGATCTAGTAGATGGAATCCCTGCCCATGCCATGGAGGTTGGAACTGGATGATCTTTGAGGTACCTTCCAACCCGAGACATTCTATGAGTCTATGTTGCCTAAAATCTGTTTTAAAGCAGTGTATTAACTACCTCAACTAGTGGAAGTCCTTTTTTTTTTTTTTTTTGTGGCAGCCAAATACCTACATTGTGTCCCATAGCATGTGAATGGCTAAAACTAAGGATTGCCTTTTCCCTATCATGTGCATAGCTGGACAAACATGTTATGTTATGATTTTCAGCTGATGTAAATACTTACATTAAGTCCTTACTTAAGATTTGTAATTTTTCTATAAGAGACTGAACAGCTCTAGTTATAGCAAACACAGGTTTTTGTTTGTTTGTTTGTTTTGTGAAACGTTAATATATTTTTTTCAAAATACCAGACCATTTGTAGTTAAGAAAATAATAGCAGGGATAAGCTTGCATTCTTTGTTTACATGAAAATTCTACTAATACTGGAACTAGCCACGTGAGTAAAACTTGTCTGATTAATCCTTATTTTGTGTGATAAGAGATAATAGATAATGAAACAAATCAAGAATCTCAAACTGAGGATCAAGATTGCAGTAGAAGGAAAGCTGGTTTATTCCAAAACAAAACAGTATGCCTGGTCTTCAGGTCAACAAAACTGCTCCTGTTGCCCCAAAAACTCTGTTTTTATGGTAGGTGAGCAGACTACCATGCCAAGGTCATAGCTATAATCCTGAAATGAGAGGGTAAGCTTAACGGCATTTACATATGATGGGGAGGCCTACTGGAAACCAGGATGCAAAGCAGAAAGCAGAGCACATGCCTGTTACTATCTGTGTTTTGAAAGGTGAGATAGACACAGAAAAAAAACAAAGGTTTCTGAAAAGGAGAAAAGAGGGTGGGGGACTCTCCCTTTAAAAGAGCAAGAGTCCAAAGTCCCATTTCCTGTAAAGTCTCTTGTGATCACGTCTCCCTGTGGTTAGAGAATTAAATATTCCACAAGGCTAACTGTACATTCATTTACTCTTACTTTCTGCTCACACCGGTCCTCTAACGGCTCTGTGCAATAAAGTGCACAGTGCTAACCAACACAACCTACTTCATCTGCACTTCATCAGATTAACATTAGGTTGAAATCTCCAAGACAATATAAATGAGATCAATAAACAGTGCAATCAATCTCAGGTAGTTTTAAATGTTCAGAGGGAGATTTAAACAGAACTCCTCTAAGCTGACATTGCTTTAGCAGCAAAGAGAACAGCAAACATATTTGTACTGATACTAGCGTGTGTGTTACCCCTTATGATGTTTCTTACACTTAACCAGCAAAGCCAACAGGACTCTTTCTGTTGATTTACTGGTGCTTTGGAGTAAGTGTTTAGAATAGAACATTGTTGAATTTGCAGTGAAATATATATATATATATATATATATTTACAGTTTTACCTTTGCTTTGGATTTCCAAACGTACTCTGCTTGAGTTGGGCTTTATTTGGTTTTGCATTTCTTTTCACATTTCCCAGGTGTTCAGTCAAGGACTGAAAAATTTTGTCCAGCTCTGAGCGCATTGTCATTGGCTAAGGAATAACAAATATATTTCCATGATTTTCCAAGAAAAAAGAATAATTATCTGATATGCTGTAAATGAAGCAAACATACAGAACTCCCTGATTCCAGATATTATAAAGATCAGTGACAGAAAACTTGAAAAGCCAAAGCAATAGCACAGTAACAACTCCTACAGATAAAAAGGACAAAACTAGTTGAAATTCATATACTAAAAAAAGTACAGTACTTGAAAAACAAAAACAAAAACAAACAAAAAACAACAACAAGAAAACAATCCTCTTCATGGTACAAGCTTGACAATTTTCTTCACTTGATCTTTAAGCAGAAATCAAAACAGTTGCAACAGCCTCGGTCAAGAACGGCGGTGATTCAAGCCCTGACATAGGTTCCAGACTGAAATAGGGTGAGACAATTCAGAACATTCCACGTTTTAGTATCGTTTCAGTTTCCCCAAAACTGCAACAACTGCTTCATGGGGCTAAAAGAATCTTCCTCTCATAAAAAGAGCTTGTTTTTTTAAATGCAGCAAAGCAGGTAGGACTTTTCTTATATCCTTTCTTCCTTTCTACCTTTCTGTGACCCCTAAGAAGTCACAGTTCTCTCACAGTCTAATCAGCATGGGAAACTGCAGAATGAATGGACTGGAAAATTTCTTTGAAAGGCAATAATAAGATATATTTTTTTCATATATGAATTCCAGCTTGATTTTTAGGAGCTCACAAATTGAAGTCACGCTTATTTTTTTTTTTTAATTTTTTACTCCTTTCTAGAGCTTTCCGAAGGCACTCACTTTCGCATAAGTTGTAAGTTTGTGTTGAAGTCCTACGCTAGTCTGTGTTACATGGTTTTAGTGCGTTCTGTACTGCCCTGGGAGCTAACCCCCTCCCCCAAAGAACTCCTTCTCAGCCCCTTCATCTGTAACCTTTCTGCAAGTAAATGCTAATTGAAAAAGAAAGAACACCACTAATCTTGGAATTTAAATGCATTTAACAAAACCAATCTCAATCTAAATTGTTGTTTCACCATTCCCTTTTCCCCAACAGATGTTGAGAAACTGCAATTCCTATTAAGAACACTTGACTGTTTACTCAGCAAGAGAACTTCAGGCTCAGGCTGCATCAATCTAAATGCGTTTCAGGACGTCAGTCTTTTGAAAAGTGCAGACTGTTAGTTGGTTATTTTTAAATGTAATCTTCACATAAAAGAGTTACTGCATTTTTTTTCTCTTTTCACTTTGTCATCCTTCTCTTCCTCCTCCTTTTTTTTTTTTTTTTTTAATGATGGCATCAAACATAGATGTCCTGAATTTTTATGTCCCATTCCATTTAAGGTTCTCTCCATGGTGCTTTCTTTTCAGCTTCGACCGAAAGGGATATTAGTGAAGATTGTGAACATTATTGCAGGAAAAAAAAAAAAGAAAGAAAAAAAAAAGAAAAAAAAAAGAAAAAAGATGCTAGAAATGTTATGTAGTAAGAGTGTTAGACATCAAAAGGATGAATATGTTTTCTTACTGAGCTTTACAGTAAAGCCCCCGTGGGCTTTGACCACAGACCTACGTAAAGTTATCTGTTCAGATAAAGGCGACTTTGTGTGGTTTTGTTGTTTTGTACCCTGGGCGTCGCTAGTTAACCATGATCAGGAAAGTAGACATGTCTTGTTTTTTTCTTTCTTTTTTTTTTTTTTTTCCTCTCTTATCTCTTCACACGATCCCTCAGTTAGTAAATGCAATATTGGTATTTGTGAATATCTCCTAAAGTGATAATCATGAAATGAATCTTAAGCCTCAGTTCTGCAATTACAGTCTGGCTGTAAACTCACATGGTGACACTGGCGTAAACTCCTGTTTAGCATGAGTCCTTCAAGACTGTTTTACCATAGAAGACATTTCACTGGCGTTACTCATTAGGTTTTGAAGTGTGGTGGGTCAAGTCCTCTCGCTGTTACTGGGGGGAGTGGAGGCCAAGGCCTGCAGGCCTCGCTATGTACCTGCATTGCCAGGGGCAGGTCTGCGGTGGCTGAGGCCACCCCACCTCCAGCAGTATGTTGCCCTGAGTAGGGCTGCTGGTGTTCTGAGGTCTTTGGAATAGCCTCCATTTTCTCTGACAAGAGCACAATCTGTACCGTGCAAGATCAGGCCGAACAGCATGGCTCCACCCTGCCATGGCTCCTGTTGCATGTTGCAATACAAGGAAAGCAGGAGCATGCGATAATGGCACGTCAGTCAAAAAGACAGCTTAAATTATGAATGCGAACAGGCAACAGGTAACTGGGTGTATGTGTGTGTGTGAGGGTGAACGTCTGAACTTTTGAACTCTCAAGCAGAAACCTCCTACTTGCTGGCTGCTATCTGTATGGGCTGGCTGTACATTTCGGTAACGCCTGGTCTGAACAAAATTGGTCCATCTTGAATCCTCCAGTTAATGAAGCGGAACAAAACACAACCACCAAATAGATGTCTGCTCTGCAGCTGGGCTTCTGCACAAAGATTGTCTAGATTAGGAAAATGCGGGGGGGGGGGGGGGGGGGGGGGGTTGTATTCCAGAAGGCAGAGCTGGTGCTAAAACAAGGGTTCTCAAAAAGAAGTGCTCTCAGAAAAAAAAATAATAATAATAAAGGGGGTGGGGGGGAGGGGCCTGGGGATAATCTGGCTGGAGGAAGGATTCTGGAAGATTCTTGATCTGGGAGATCAAGGAGATGATAACACATGCCAAGAGATTTCCGGGACAAGTGCTGAATAACACAACGTTCTGCAGACCTTCCCAGGCCAGCAGTGATCCCTGCTTGCAAAGGAAGTAAAAATGAATTTAACACTGGGCAGGGGAGTGTGTAAATGGGTTTGTGAGATAATCAAGTTGGATAGATGCTCTGATCCTACTGTCACTTACTTTGTCTCACGTGTGACAGAAGGGTAAAGAATGCTGAGACAAGCATCAAAAGCTGATACTCAAATATCTTAAGCATCAAAAACACTCAAATATCATAAACATATTTTTAAAATGGAATAGGTATTTCCTTAACATTTCTAAGAAAAAATAAAAGTGAATATGCAAGAAGGAAATCAAATAAACAATGGACTTTGATTAAGATTCAAATCGAGATTGCAATATTCCAAGATAACCTGAATATAGAAGCAGTTATAAAGAAAAATAAAATGAAGAAACATGAAGTGCAATATACAAAGAAATTTCTTGCTATGGCAATCTAATGGATAAGTTTGTAGCCTTTACCCCAGTTACATATCCAGAAATCCATTGGAACCAATTACTTGTGGGTAGAGCAGGCAGGAAAGAGTTTCTTATCTGCAACATGTGAGGATATCAGAAATAATTTCCTTGTGCAGCATAAAAAAAAAAGGGGGGGGAAAAATCAAAGTTTGAGAAGGTTTTTTCATTTGTGCATTGTATTAAAAGTGTGCAAACCCACAGTATTATCAACTCTGCACCAAAAAAAAAAAAAAAAAAGTATCTGCATGGCTGCAGAGGATCTGAATTGTATATACAGTTTCTCGAAATAGCCTATACCATACAGTTTGTTAAAACCAAAGTCAAGAGTTCTCCAGTTTCATTGGGTGGCTTTCTAACTTATACTAATGCACCTGATAATCCTAATGGCCAGAGCAAATAAAAATGCCTGTGCAATAAGGAAAATCTACTTCTAAGACACTATTGCTTAGATGACATTTTTTAAAATTCAAAAACAATATGTAGAATCACCAGCACTTCCATCAAAGTTACAAATGTTTAGGTAAATCAGATTTCTATTTTTGGTCCCAAAAGTAGCCTTGGCAAGAAAGTAAATTTTATTAGAAGACTGAGTTGTAGCAGAACAATTTTTCCTTCTAAAATGTTAGAACTAAAAGAGTTCAGGTTTGTGGTTCCATTTTGCTTTTCCTTCAATATCAGGAATGCAGGTGTTTGCTCTCTGCTTATATTTGGTTCAGAAAACACGTTCATTGTGGTCACTGCAAGGGAAATTCCCCTCTCTGTGAATGTGTAGCTCACCTGGGCTCCCCTCTGACCCTCTTTCGTAGCATCGCTGTGTAGCAAGAGTAGAAAATCTTGTACATTTTTGTTTTGTGTGAAGGATCATCGTATTTCAAGATCTTAGTGGTAAAGGTCAACTTGTAGTGTTTAGTTTTCTTCTCCAATAACATTTCATGTTAGGTTTGTGCCTTTTCTGGTGGTGGGATTGATTTATTCATTCTGAAGTGAGAAGACCCCTCCAATACCTGCTCTCTGCTCTAGGAGTCAGCTGCAGGAAAGAAATAGCATTTGTGGAGATGCAGCACTGCCCTGTGACAGGAGAGGAGGCTGGCTCAGTCCCTTTTCAAGTAAACACGTGGCTTCTGCATACCAGTCTGTGCTCACAGCACTGCCTGGAAATGTGAGAGCCTTTCTGACCTGTGTGGCAACACATCAAAAGCTAGAGCTGCATGGTGTGGACGATAAGCAAGATGGCCTTCTACCTCTGGAGACAAAGCAGCCAGACTGACAGTCAGGTACAGCTGCCTCATCCTCCAGAAGAAGGAATGCATCTTCTGGAAGACGTATTCTTGAGTATTCAGTGGAGGATGAATTGTGGAGGGCTGCAACATGTTGCGTAAAACAGGGCAGCCCTGTCCATTGCTGTGTCAAAAATGTTGCATGTTGAATTTGGAGCAAAGACCCATTCAGGTCTATTTTCTTCCTTCTAGTAAAAGTTTGTTCCCTTAGCATCCAGTCTAACTATATTCTAAAAGGTAATTCAAATGATAATTTTGCCCCAGCCTATAGTGTCAGTGGGAGCTGCACCCTGGACTTGCAGGATCAGGGTGGCCAGCCAGCTAGCCAGCCAGGACAGGCTAGATACTGATTAAATTTAAACAATGAAGAAATGTATTTGCAAAGAATAAAAACAGAATCTTCGGGGCTCTGTAAAACAAATGCAGATGGTCATTTTTGCATCTCCCCTTTAGTAATCAGAAAATATGCAGTTCTCAGATCTGCATGTCAAGGTCACTGTTGGCTGACCAGGTTGGAGAGGTCAATGAAACGTCTCTTCGTATATAAATATTTGTTTGCCTTATTGTCAAGGGCCAAATTGAACCCTTTACTGTCACATATTTGTTGCCATGTGAGTTGGATGGTTGTTTATCTTTTTGGTTCCAGGACACTGACAAAAGATCTAAGGAAATTTGTTATTGCTGTGCACAAACCTAGATGTCTCCTACTGATAGAGTACAAATAAGGTGCTACTTGCACTTCTCTGCAGAAGTTTTCTATCCAGAGTGAAACGATGCTTTTTTTTTTTTTTTTTCTCCAAGATTGTCTTGCAGTATGTTCACAAACTGCAGTTAATAGAAGAAAATTTTCACTTCAACAATAGTTACAGCAGTACATGGTAATGGGTAACAGTTAACAAAACAATGCTGAAATTTGTAGGAAATTCCCATTAAAAATTGTTTCTTCAGTTAGGAATAAACACCTGTAGTTTTTATAATTATTTAATCTATCCTAAATTCTTCATGTTGCAGACTGTGTCCAAGAATCTTTTGGGATTAGACATATTCTGTATAGCATTTTTCATACCCTGTTCAATGGAAAGGTCAGAAAATGTGGAAAACTTACTTACTTCTTGTGATAATAAGCTCTCTTACTTCTGTGCCTTGGTTCAACAATTATGTAGGTTTGTTTTACTTTTATTCTGCTTGGTTTTAAGTATGTACTTAAGCACTTGAATTAAGATTTTGATATACAAAGCACCAAAGGAAAAACAAATATATTTTTAGCTATTTAATTCACACTTGCGAATGAAGACTCAGACAAGTTATTTCCTAACAGTGATAGTTATAGCACTAATACAATGCAATAATTCTAATTGGTTAATTAGAATTATTATTTAATAGCAATATTCAAAAAAAATCTACAGAAATCTATGGATTACTCTTGCAGGGTATACAATTATTATTATTCCCATTTAAGGTGAAAGTGAGAAAGAGATTCCTGTTTGGCATTATAGGATGAACTGCTCTGTCTGGAACTAGAAAGCCTAACTTTTGTCTGATGATTAAAATCCACAACAGACTTCAAAGAGAGTGAATAAAAGAGAGTGAAGAGTTCTTTTTTTTTTTTTTTTCTTTTCTTGAGAACTAAACTTGGTCACTAGTTAGCCCACAGCTTTCTAGAAAGTCATTTTAGGTTGTTAAAAGTAAAATTGTACCTGTTTAGTGAATCAAAACCAAAAATAATCACAAACAAAAAGATAACGGGTATGATGAGTTTTCACAAAAGATTAAAGATTTGTAAGAATTGACACACTTTCAAAAAATGTTTGATTTCATTTAAAAAGCAGTTCAAATTAATACTGTTCTCATTAAAAAATAAAATAATAAAAATCAAGGAACCAAATCTACAAGGTAATTAACCTTTTTATTCCTCGCTTTCCCTGTAAGGGCTAGTGATATGTACCACTCACAGAAATGCTGGAGGTGTCATCTTTTCTGCTGGATTAAGACCACGTATTTCATGTTAGGGAGCACTTACTCTAAGGAATACCCACATTTTTTATACACGAACTATTCATTCACTTGTGGGAATAAAATATTCAGGGCTTCAGGATTCATAATCTGTTTCTTTAAGGTACTGCTGCAATTGTGGATAAAAGGTGATATTGCAGTGAAAAATGCTGCTAATTACCATTTATTATTATCCATTATTATTTCAATTTATAGCTCACTATTTTTAACTTGCTCATATAATTTCTCTGCCTATGACTTAGTCCAGATTGTATGATAATAACTGAATAAATAATGCTAGTGCTTTCCTATCCTGTTTTCTTTTTCTTTCTTTTTTTTTAATGAAACCAGATTTCTAGATGTGAATCATCACTTTGTATTCCCTACCCCTCCCAAAAACACAGCCATAATTTTGTAGATGTTGCTAAATATCTGAGGTGAGTGTTTGGTAGAATTCTGCAGGCATGTGACAAACAAATAAGTAAATAGAGTAAATACAAATACAATGCATTCTGTGGATTTTGCCAGGATTCTGGGAACATTTTTTACTGACCTGAAAAATATTTTTTTTTCTCATGTGCTGTTTTCTGTATGTGTGTCACACAAAGCATATTCTGTACAATCTGTGAAGCCTCACATTAGACAGAGTGAAAGTTAAGTGAATTTTAGGAGGATTATTTATTATATTGCAAATCACAGCCTGGCATAGTGCATTTCTTCACTGAAATATGTTTTTAGCACTTTGGAAATCCCTTTGTATGCATCTGAGTCGACTAATTTCTCTGCAAGCATACGTGCTACTCAATATACTTGTTATGTGTTTGTAGCTCTCGGTGTGTAATGAGACATTTTTGCTGTTGCTGATAATTCTGTAGATTCCATTGTACCCAGACATATGGTGTCAGTTGTTTGAAGGCTTTAGAAACTCTCGGATTGGCTGTGATGTATAAATGCAATAATCCCCATAGAAAACTTCGGACTTCTAGAATCAGAGTTTAAAATCTGCACGCTCTCTTGCAGACAGGGGAGTTTTAAAAACAAACGGGCCCTTGTAGATAATTTAACATTAATGGCCCGAGTCAACAAGAAGTGCAAAACAGTGAGCCCCCAGGAAGAGCTATCTAAAGTCTGAGATGTGCTTCTACAGGGTATGAGCCAGATGGAAATATGTATAACCAGCATTTTATCTGTATTCAGTGTGTATTAAATTAGTGTTGTTAAAGGACAATGGTTAAATACTTTAATAAGGAAGAATGATGATTTGCCTTTTCTGTGTAGTCCTAATCCCAAACCAGCAGGAGCCAATCGAAAGACCCCACTGATTTTGGTGGGTTTTCTATTGAGCCTTATGTCTGCAAGCTGGGTGAAAGGCAGCTGCAGGGAATTGGAGGGCCCTGGTTTAGCAGGTGCTCCTGGCCTCCCCTAAACCCATACAAGTCACCACAGTTCCTTCATTGCACGTGTATCTGGGGTGAAATCATGGCTCCATCACAGTCAGGAGGAGTTTTACCATAGGCTAGGGGTAGAGTTCAAATTTCACCCGTAGTGCTCAGTTTATTTTGTTTGCTGTTCTGGATATTAAATATCCCTGATGAAGGTGTTCTGCTTGGATTGCCTCATTGGCATGTAAGCAGCAGAGTTTGGCTATTACATGTCTATAGCCCTGTTGCCTGAATTGAGGCATAAATACATTCTTTCTATGTGCAAAACCTTGGTGCAAAGCATTTGTTATTGTAGCAGCCTAATAAAACAAATATTGGTCAAAAGCCCAAACTTGAGTGAATAAGGACCATTTTCCCTGCAATATCATGGCCTTAAATAGTGTTTCACCAAGGCTAAGCTGGGCTGCAGTATGATTTGTTAAACATGACTAACTACAGATAATGTTTGAACAAAATAGGAATAGCATTTCTTCTGGCCTCCTAAAGCATTTGCTTCCATACACTGTGGTAAAGCTTTTTTTAGGAAAAACAAGTACATTAATGGAGTCTTCTATGCAATTTAATGAACCAGTGGGCCTCAAATTATTCATTATTTATACAGCTCCTGTATTTAGGGCAGCAATGCTCTAAGTCCAGGTTGTAACTAGGCCCCATTGTTCTGGATGCAATACAAACACAGAGTTAATCAACTGAACAATGCGTAACGATTTGTAACTTCATTGCTGTTGTATATTGCAGGAATACCAAAACAGGTGCAGCCCAGGAATGTGTGACCAGCTAGGAATTATCCCCATCTTTTCCTCTCCCAGAGAAGGCTACTTAAAACTCTTGGATGAACATCAGCCAGCTGTTATCCAATGAACAGAAGTTAAATATGCAGCGGTGGGCAGGGTGAGGGGAATTAGCCTGCCCATACAGCCTACACGTGGGTGCGAGAAAAAGGGTAAGTAAAACAGGGAAGCAAAAAAGCTTTTAGCCTTATATTCCCCTGGATTCCTCAAGGCTAAATGGGAAGTTTGTCAGGTCTTTTAGGTTATGCTGAGAATAATATCTCTTTGGTGATGACCAGGCATTTTTTCCTTGTGACACCCTTTCACTTGCAATTCCTTCTAGCATCTGTGCCAAGGGAATTTATAGGTGATACCTTTACAGACTGTTTTCTGTGTGCTGCTTAAGAGTAACCTCCCCTCTGGTTAGAGTACTTTCTCCCCTCACGACTTTGTGGAAGACATCCAAATGAGCAAGGTCCATCTAGCGTTTCCCATAACACAAAATAAAAAAAAACAAAACACTATAAAGCTGGTGTGGAGGAAGCAGAACTGAACTATTTCGTCTTTCTTCTGAATATATCTTCTCTAACTCTCAGCTAAAGATGAAAGATTAGGATTATTCAGGTAAAAGATTCAGACAACCAAAAATATTTGTAAGTTACATACATATCATTAGCTGAAAATGGTTGATTCAAGGGGAAAATTTAACCCAAATTTAATTTTACTTTCAAGGAAATTATTTTTAGAATTTTGTTTTAGAAAGGAAAAAAAAAAAAAGGCAAATTCTATTGAAAATATGTAGGTGATAAAAATACCATTCCGTGATCCTGTCAGAGAGATACAGAGGTGGAGGATTGTTTGCAAAGTGCAATTTTCCCTCTGCTTGTTCTCTGGACCATCAGAAGGACCAGTTGTACCCTCACCTGGAGCTGCCACTACAGTAGTCTCTTGTGCTCATGTCAATATGCTGCTGTCTGGAAGGGAAGATAATGGCATCTTTGACAATGGGGAACTGCCTCTCTAGAGCCCAAAACAACCTTATTTGGGTATATAGTCTATCCTTTCCCTCACATATGTAGGCAAGAAACCGTAGCTGATATCAGAGGAGTTGCACATGATGGGTTTTATTTTGTGAATAGGAAATATTGGGATTCAGAGTGCTAGTTACTTTTTGCATGCAAATGCCCTGTTTCTCTTACATAAAGGGCTGTATAAGTTGCAGATAAGTGTTTTGTGAATCAAGCCCGAAATCCTCTTTTTATTTTAACTGAAGACTTTAGCCAGTGGATAAGCACCATCAGACATTATTCAAACATTTTACAGCTTGCAAAGAAATTATTCTTTTTTTTTTTTTTTTTTTTTTTTTTTTTAAAGAGCAGTTTAAATAAGAGAAAACAAACAGTTTCGTTGGAAGTGGCCTGGTTATAGATATCTTCTTTCCACCCCAGTGGCTTGATGTGACTGTTAACTGGCATTTGGCTGTTTTATAACTAGTGCAATTATTTTGTCAAAGGTTGTAGGGTTTTTTCCTCCTTTAAAAAAAGTTAGTTTACAGTTTATTAACTTAGATTACTGCTAATAGCTCCCATGGGTCTTCCTACTGAAACAAGGACCAGGATAACTGATTTCTTAAGACCAATCTGGAAGACTTTAAAACGCATTAATAGCTATCACTGAAACAGCAGGAGGACGAATAGTCTGTCGTGTTTTTTTTTTTTTCTTTTCTTTTTGCTCTTCTTGTTCTCTGAATAAAGTTTTCCCCCCCAACTTCATCTATTTATGTTATCCACTTTCTCTCTCTCCCTCTCTCTCTATTTCAGCTATTAACCTACTAAGGTGCAAGTGAGTGCGAATAATCAGCAATGACTCTTTTTGACTGCTCAGGAAGCACATTAGCACATAAATAGGAAACATGGACTGATTCTAAGATGGCTCAAGGAAAAAGTTAAATGATAGTTTAAAGTGTGGAAGACTGAAGTCAAAGCACCACATTTTCAAAAAGGTCTAAAACCATTGTAGGATAATGTTCATGGACTTTAAAATGTTTTGCTTTTTCATGCATAAAGACTTCTAAAAACAACACATATGGGTAAAACATTTAGGCATGTAACTGTGTGGTTTACATGTCTATGAAGAAAGCAATCATTTATTACATGTGTCTATCAGCAGGAAAAATATTTTTCTACTTTCACTGCTTTGGCATGTCTCCTCCAGTCATCCCTTTCCATCCTACTCTCCACCTTCCTGGTCAAAAGAGGAATGTGTGGATGAAGACTGAGCAGAAATATTTACTCAGTGTGTCAGAACTTGTGTCCGGGAAACCTGCTGAAGACTTTGAGAGAGAACTTTTTTCTCACTTGTATTCCTTTGTTGCTCTTGCTATAGAGAGTAATGAAGAAAATCTGATCTGCTGTGGAAGGACAGTAAACAGTTAAAACAGCAGGGCTGTTTGTTATCCAGGTACTCACATTGGAGTTACTTGGTGCCAAACATCATGAGGAAGTGATAATATGAGTCCATATCTGCAGGAATAAGAGTGTAGGTATAAGCAGTGAAGTTATATTATTCCAACTGTTCTCATCACTTGAAATTATGATGCTATAGAGTTTGCAGCATCAGCTATCCAGCTGAGATACTGGATGAAATTTCATTTCTTCCCCTGCTTCTTTCCTGAGCAGTGGAACTTATGCACTAGTCACATGTATTGATTTTCATGGTTTTAGCGTACTACACAATGATCTAAGGAGGAAAATTTACTATGCTAGGTGCTGTACAAAAGTAATAATTGTCCTTTTCTCAAAGATTTTTTAAGTTAAAACGCCATTAATTGTATCATCTGGAATAAAGAAGAATGGGGGTGGGAATGGGAAGAAGGGATGTTCTGATACTATGTCTAATGGGAAGATGCAGATAACTCAGAAATAGTTGCTTTGAGACCTGAAAACATCAAGCAAGATACCTACAGCAAAGGTATCAATGCATATAAAACAATAAATAAAGAGACAGTATTGAGCTACTTCATAAGAATCATTTCTGAAAATGTTGCCCAAAAAATAAATTAAATTATGTAGAACTCAGTTATTGACATCAACAGGTGCTATAAATCAGGATAAAATCCTCAAAGTAGGTTTTACTGTATTTACAGATCTTGGTGCTGTAGTCTGTATTTTGGTTATCTGCAAAGGTCTGCAGGCATATATTTTCATTAAAAGTTGTTTCCAGGAGTCCACTTCTAACTAGCTTATTGATTTAGTAGAAAATGTTTCATTTTCAGGCTTGAGTGGGGGTCATACCATTGTGCTCTCTTTTCAACACTTTGCAGTTTTATTCTTTATTGACTCACAGAGGTATATTGAAAGAACCAGTGTTATCAGATATGCAAGCTATAGCATAATCCTATTTTCCTGGAATGAGTTTTGCATGTAGTCTGTAGTGTGCTGAAATGTTTTTTCATTAATTTCAAAAAATGCGAAAATCAAAAAGTTGAAAAAACTGACCAATGGATTTATTGGGAGGATACTCATGTCATTTTCTACTACCAGTTCTTGACACTCAGCTGTTGATGTTCAAGTGCTCCTGTACTAAAAGTGACTACAGTGCATGACAGATAGTATGGTAATGAAATAGCATACTTTTCTGTTACAATGAAATTTCAATAAGGGTGGAATTTTGCCTTAAAAAGAGGACAGTGATCTTCTCACAAACACTGTCCTTTGTCCTGAGGCACACAAAATCCCCAAATCCCTAAAATATTTTATCTGTAGACAAGATAATTTTGCACCAGCCCTGGCATGAAAAAGAAAAGTATATCAGATGCAGCTGGAAAAGTCCTGTTGCTCAGGGAGAAGGTAAATTAAAGGTTTCTATCTTATCTGTATTTCAATTACAATTTTATTTTTGGTCCCTGGCAGTGCAGACAGTTGAAATCCTGGGAAGTGGAGACACTCATAGGTGTATGAAAAAGGAACCTTTAATGGTGGAGATGTATATATTTGATCCATGCTGCTTTTCATGTTGGGTATACACGACATTAAAATAAAAATGTGGACTCTTATGGAGGGGCCCATCTGTTTGAGTTGACTTGAAGATTTTCTTTTTCTTTTTTTCTTTTTCTTTTTTCTTTTTCTTTTTCTTTTTCTTTTTTCTTTTTCTTTTTCTTTTTCTTTTTCTTTTTCTTTTTCTTTTTCTTTTTCTTTTTCTTTTTCTTTTTCTTTTTCTTTTTTTTTTTTTTCCTTTTCAACGGTAATAACCTAGTTTAAGAGTCTGCAGATCTGCCTGTCTCATTCTAAAGGTCAGTCCTAATGAAAACAGCTGTGCAAGGACCAGCAGAACAGTTTATCATAAAGGAGCTGGTCTGGCTTCCACTGGGGGCCATACTGTATATTTGTATCTACTGTCTCAGAGTCTTCTGGGAACTGGATGATGAAGCTCTGAGATAAAAATCTCTTAGATCTTCGATACCTGTGTTTGTGGGTAAAGACCATAGAAGACTTCCACCTCCTCTCTTGGATTGTCCAGTGGCGACATAAGTCTAGACCTTGCTGAAGGTGTTGCTATTTCATCAGGTGCCTTTCTTGTTTATTAACTGCCTTACCAAAGACATGCAAGACTGAGTAAATTTTCATCTTAGTTTTGGATATAATACCAATCTCCACTGTTATTAACAGTATAAAAATGGTCAGATGACACCCCACTGCTACTGTGTCTATAAATGATTCATTCATTTGTGTAAACAGAGAACCTCACTGGTACAGTCTGGAGCTGATTTATCAATATATTCTGTTGGCTTAGCAGATATTAGCCATAAACCTGGTTTCATGGGCCAGGGGGCATGGGGAAGTTTCACGGGTTTCATGGGCAGGTAAATCTAGTTCTTCAGAATGATCCTGGCTCAACAGGAGAATAAAAAAACATCCTTACTATGCCTATATTTCTATCATGAACACCACAAATTGATTGACTGATTGATTGATGGCTTTATTATTATTGGGTGACTCTTGGAGGCTAGGAGGGACTGGTACTAGTAGAAGTACTGTTCCCCATGAACTAATCCCTCACCCCAACCACTGGAATTAGTTGCCTCAGCTGAAGAAGAGCTAAAAAGCCCCAAATGGCACTGCCTTTCCTTACTGGAAAAGCCAGGAATTCCTTCATATCAGTACAGGCAAAAGGTGAATGAAAGGGAGCTCAGCTTTATGGATCTGTGGCTAAGACTGTTTAAATCCCTTGGAAGACTTGGGGTAAATATGAATATGAACCGTGACGTGGTAGCTAAGACTAGTATCTCTTTGGAGCTTTTGTGTAGACAATCCTGATCTCTGTTTTCTCTCAGAAAATAAATTGCCTGAAAAATGATCCTGCCAACTGAGATTTCAGTATCTTCTGATTTTAGCTGCACCAGTACTATTTTATGATAAAGGGTCAACATTTCTGTAAAATTAGTAAGGAAAGAGGCTAGAGAAATACCACAAATTATAATAGTGAAAAAAAGTCAGAAAAAGTAGTCAAATCTTTTCATGTCTCATAATGATTCACTTCCTTTAAAGAATTAGGTGTGAACTGATCAACACCTTCTAAAATAGGGTGATTTAGTGAGTAAATCTGTTAATGTGTAGGTACATGCACATACCCATATTTATACTGTCTATTTATAAAAATATAGATTATTCATATATTTGTGCCTCTATGTATGAATATATAGCCCCCACATATGCAAAATTTATTTGCTATCTTCTTGCTTGGGAAAGGAAGGCAGAGAAGGATTCTCTGTCTTCTGCCATCCCTCTTGGTAATATTTTCTTGTGTCTGTCTCAGATTCATATACAAATATTTGCTAAAGCATTTTCCAGTCAAACTGAGATTTGAACAATTGCATGACTCGTTGCTTCCTATATTTCATTATCTCCAGAAAAATGTGTATTTCCTCATTGGTATCACGGAAACACATCAGGATTTTCATGTGACACAGTTAAAATTCACAGTGCATCCTCATAAAGTGCACCAGGCAAACATTTTAGGGTCTGGTGGTGTCCTATGGAGAAAGACCTGCAGAAATCACCAGGATAGAATGATGAATGAATGCTGGATTATATTGCAGTTGAAAAGTAGCAGAAAGCTGTCTAATAGATCTTCTACTGTTTAGTGAACAGGACTCACATTAGGTAAAGGCAGCAGAAAACATTAAAGACAATTGTATATGATGTAGTATTCGGTCAGATTCATTCACAGTGTATAGTCATTTCCAAATGGCATTTTGCTGTTCTTTGTTCTGTAGCAGTGCCTAATATTTCTAAACATTTTAGGCTTTGTGACACCTTAATGGTATACAATAACAGTATGCGTCCCTCTTAGAAAAATGGATACTCTCATTTTTCTAAACATTGTGCCTTTACCTTTAACCATTTCCATTTAAATGCAAATTTCAATCATGTCCACCTGTCTGTATTCCAACAGAAACCCAGGGAAAAGACTATACCTTAAATCCTAATTTCTCCATAAAGGGAGCAGTTTCCTTCAGGTGTGTCACTCCATGTTATCTATTTTCCTTCTCATTTTATACGTCATCAATGTGGCATGTTTACCTTGCAGATTTCACAAATTAAAGTCTTTTTTTTGTTGCTGTTTTTGTTGTTGAAAATTATCATCAGTGGTTATCTTTATTTCCTGTTAAATTTGTCTGACGTCACCTACTCACATGGAAATTTCCCATTCTCAAGTCTTTGAATTACTACCAGCATTACAGGTGTTTATACGCTTGAAAGTTTATAATTTCCTAAGCAACTACTGACAAATTAAGTGAATTTGTGTCATAGGCATGGATTAATCTTGTAATTATTGTTCCAGTTTAAAGGAAATAATTGAATTTCAGGGTTAAGGATAAAACACGATGCTATGAAACATATGTGATACTGGTGTTGGTTTCCTGAATGTCTGTTCTTGGTATGCAGCTTAGCAACACATCTGAGCAATTCATTAAGGTGTCTCTGCTTAGTGAGTCTTTGGAGAGAAAGTTTCATTTGAATCCAGCATGTAAAAAAGAACTCAGAAAAACAGCCAACCAAAACAAAACATCTCTCTCCCTCCCCCACCAAAAATCCCAGACCCTTTATCTGTTGTTAGTCCCTCTTGATTTACTTTTGACAAGAGAGGGCACTGTGATAACATTCTAAAGAGTGGACATATTTGTATATACTTGCCTCTGAGACAGAAAGGAAGCCAGGGATTAACCCCTGAACCAATTACTTTACAATATAGCAACTACTTCAACACAAAGAGGTGAGAAAAAAGAGACAATTTAACTAATTAGTGCAAGTCACAGTGTTCTTTATGAGAATTACTCCATTGGAAGAAAAATTGTTGAGTGTGCTCATAGGCAAGAGGATGTCTGCTTTAGAGCGTATTTATTAATTCTCATTTTGAGTCAGCATTTACTGGACAAGAAATATAGCTGAAAATACTTAAGGCTCTAGTCCTTTAAGAGAATTACACATATTGGAAATGCTGTGCTTGCCTATTGCTTCAGCAAAACTTTATTTTTAACCCTTTATTAAAATGAAGCCATGTGCATTTGTAATTCTCCATCATATTTCTGGTACTGGGAGATTAAACTCACTTTCTGTAGGTGAGAAATATCTTATGCATGTCATTTTAACATGAAGGTAGCCATAATACACAACTTCTCTGCAATTAAGTTGTTTCCCATATTAACTGGGATGAAAGAGACTTTGAATACAATTTTTGAATGTAGATAGTATTGGAGCACTTGAGTTCTCACGTGGTTGAACTTGGAAGAAGAAGGCAATTTAAGACTTTGAGCACCTGCACTTTGAAAATCGGGTTATATTTAAGTGTCATAAATTGGAGCTCTTTGTTATTTTCAAAAAAGCATGCCTATGTGTGGTTTATGAAGGTTTTGTTGGTAGGGTCAGGACACTTCTTTCCTGCCTTGCTGCCACATATTTAGTGCATTCTGGTGAGATATTATTGTCGATAAGAACAAATGTCATCTGAGAAAAGCAAAAGTTAGAGGATGTCATTTGCATTTTAAATTTTAAGAAATGTTTTGTGGATAGTAGAGGACAGATTCCTGTCATGATGAGCAGAGATGTTAGATTTGGTATTCACTTGATTACAAAATCTGTTGGGCCTTCGACTTTTACTGCTCTGGGACACCAATGATCTGCAATTGATGCTTGGGAATAATTGTGCTCCGTTAAAAAAATTTTACTTATATTGTTACTTATAATCCAGGTTTTGGGAAAAATCGTGACTTGATCGCTGTGTGGCAGATGGCGAGATCTGTGACTACCTTGGTTTTTCTTTTTTTTTTCTTTTTTTCTTTCTTCTTTTTCTTTTTTTGTTTCTTCAACTTCCAGAGCAAAGTTCTTGAAAAAAGGGGAGAGCTCTTTTCCCTTTCTAAGCAAAGACTATGAGGTTATTTATCTTAAATGTTTGTTCTTTCTCCAAACTGAGAATCCTCCTCCTATAAGAAACTTGGTAGAAAATGAAAAAGAAATAAATACTCTGAAAGCGTCAACTTTCTGCCTCTTTATTGCAGTAAACAGGACACCATTTTTCCTACTTTATAATTATGTTTGTTTCTTTCTAGTTCATGCAGGCTGGAGCAGATGACTACCTGATACGACATGATTAGCAGAGAGCAGTCTCCCCAGAAATAAGAAAATTTTAGCTGAGTCTATTTCTCTCTTGTATTTTGTTCTCCAGCTTTTGAGCTTGAAGAATATATTAGCTAATGGGGAGTTGCCTGCTCTCTATCTTGATCCAGACACAGACAGATAAAATTAACAGGCATCTCTTGAAGATTAGATATCATTAAGTCTAGCTTTGATACATGTGGCTAATTGAAGGAATACCAGGTACAACAGGAAATGAAGAGTAATGGGTAATATGTTCTTCTAAAAGACTCATTTCACCTTAAATCCAGTAAGACTGTGATAATGCTTAGATAAAACTTAAAGGAGTTGAGATCATACTGATTCTTCATGCACCAATTACCATTAAAATGTGTATATCCCAGATGGTAATTCTTTGACAAATGCTGTTTTTTTAAGTGACAACTGATAGACCTTGCTTTTAACAAAAGCATAACCCTTTTCTTTAGCCTGCTGCAAAAACTTGGTTCTTACATACTTTTTGTATATTTTTGCATTTCAGCTTCCCTTGACTTACTTGAAAGGTAGGCAAGTCCTGATACGGACCTGAATGTTTCAGTAGTTTGTGTTTCCACATGGACCATTGTAAAAACAGGATGGAGTCATGGAGAGCTGAATTATTGCAAAACTGAAGCAGAAAAGGAAAGGGATTATAGATCCAGATTCTGCTTATGTCTCATCTGTGCTGTCATCTCTCCAACAGTCATTACACAGGTGTGCATGACAACCAAACCTATTTTAACAACGTGCGAGGCGTACACGTTTCAGGCAGTTTGGCTTCCAGGATGCTGTGAGGTTTATGCAAAAAAATAAAAATAAAAAGAGGGGTGGGGGGTGGGGGGGTGTTATAGTA
Organism: Cygnus atratus; assembly: GCF_013377495.2. Taxonomy (NCBI): domain Eukaryota; kingdom Metazoa; phylum Chordata; class Aves; order Anseriformes; family Anatidae; genus Cygnus; species Cygnus atratus. The sequence continues at coordinate 51,671,248 of NC_066366.1, forward strand.
TCACTATAAAGTAAATATTATGTTTTGGGCAGCTTATATTAAGCCACAGATATATCATTCAATCTTGAATTTGTTATTTGCACAACTTTCAGGAAAGTGTATTAACGTGTATTATAAACAGCATATAAGAAAACATACTAACCAAGAACAACTGGAAAGAGGAAACTTCATAAAACATTCAGGCACCAAATTTGAAATATAGTGCAGAAAACTCATCAGGATTAATTGCTGGCTTTTATGAAATAAATCAATTTTTCTTCAGGCAAATAGATAAGGATTCATTCTCTTTTTCATCTTACCCCTATGGTATGATAATGATGCATGAAGCAGTGTGTGTGTGTGTGTGTGTGTACATGTGAGTGAATGTATTTAAGCAAGCGGTCTCTCTGTTACATATTCATATTGAGAGCATGTACATAGTTTTTGCACAAAAATAAATAAACAAACAAAATCAAACCTGTGCAAACCCTAGGCTTTAAATTCACCTGAACTATGATATGTGGTTGACAGGCAAGCTGAATTTTGTCATGGATAAAGTTTAAGAGGAACTGTGTTTCTGCCATAAACAATACATAACTTTTCCTACCCACGTGTAGGAAGGCAAACGTGTAAACTAGTTACTTAGAACCTAATAATTTTGTTATGGTTATTTTCAACCTTCCTATTTTTAATTGTCATTATCTGCAAATATTTTAATCAGAGAAGCTTTTGTCTAAAAAATATGTCAAGTTAATAGTAATTATGAACATGATATAATGTTGATGAGTGTTGATTTGCTGCTTGCTCTAAGGGGTAAAACAAGGCGAACCTATTATATGACTGAAAGATGAGCAGCCAGATCAGTAGCTTACCAAATTGTCATGGCCACTCCTGAGTCAGAGTGGGCTTGTTGAGTTTATTCCAATGGAGATACTACACCACACAGAGTTTGTGATCCACAGTACAATATGTATATTGTCACCAAAAAAAAAAAAAAAAAAAAAAAAGAGGCTGCGAAAACTTTTTGTGGAGTCTTGTATATCATCTTAGAACAGAATTTGACTTTTCAAAAATTAATTAACCTCTTTTAAGATCATAAACTGTGCCAACCATTCCTCTGCATGGGGGAATCACATCTGAAAATTAAATCCTGAAGTCTGATCCATCTGTTTTTGCTGTCAGACTCAGCCCCAGGAACTCCTAAACAGTTGTTGTTGTTGTTGCTTTTTAATAGGGTAGGACAGTAATGCACAGACCTCCAGATGTGTCCTGATCTTGTTTGAGATTCACACACTTGACCGCAGGTTGACTTTGAAATCCCATCTGAGGCCCAACAGAATTACAGTGTCCTTCATAAAGAGGAGAAAAATCTTCTAATGCTGAAATGCTGGGAAGTGCTCAGTTACCAGTGGATGGCTCTGGTATAAACTTTAGTAGCCTAGTGAGAGTTGAGGTGGAAAGGAGGGATTGTTTTTGACTTCTAATGTGGCACAGTACTTGTTCTTGTCTCCTGTAGTCTAGTTATTGGGTGTTGAATCATGTGAAAAGGGAGGTCTGTGTTGCATTATATTAGAAATAAAAAGATAGATCATTTTCTTTCCTCAAAAGATTGGTAATTATTAACTCAATAAAAAGCGGGGCTTTTTGCCATCACCTATGGGTAGGAGTGAGCAGCAGATAATCCACTGTCAGAGCATTTCTAATTTTAACTAGTGTGGGTATTTCTCAGATAAGTGAAGAAAGGTAGTGAAACTGTGCATTGATACAACCCAGACAATGAGCTTCTGGACCTACTGTAAGTGCTGATAATACGGACTCAATGCCATTGAATGTCTAAGTCATTTCAAACAACCATATTTAATGAGATTTGAGTCTACACTGCCCTGAGCAGAACACTAATATAGCATGAGGCACTGAACTACTCTCACATCCCATTCACATTATAAAAAGCAATGTGAGGAGGGCTCCAGATGACAAGTTGGCACTGCGATTCCTTTTCTACTCCATAGAAATACCAGGTGCCAAGCTGAGTCACAACCAGCTTTACCTTTTGGAAACCAGAAGGTTTGATTTCTTACTGGCTGCAGTAGACCTCTTGGGATAGTTCTGTAAACCAACCAAATAAAACTGATTTTCATTGGAAATGTGCAAAGAACAAATGAAAGGGGGGAAATTTCATATCAAAATATTTCTGATAACTGCAACTTTAAGAAGGGAGTTGACATGAACGGCTGCCTTCATCATTAGAGAATCGCATGGTACAAGCTGCCCTGCCTTAATCACAGCTGTCATGAGAAAAGGAAATAGATTTTTAGGGTCCAGATAGGATTTCTCCTTGGAAATGTCGGGAGTGATTGATGTAAGACACTACTAAGAAGCTACTCACTAAATGTGTATTGTCTACACTTTTGAATCCTACCTCCACCTGATATGATGTTGTCATCATTTTAAGAAGTCACAGGAACAGTTAAGCTACGCTTTCTGAATAAATTAGTAGTCACAAAATGACACTTCATTGACCTTTGAAAAAGGTGGGGAGTATAATGGTACAACATACATGGCTGTTAAACATTTTTTTTTCTTTTTTCTTTTTTTCTTTATTTTATTTTATTATTTTATTTTATTTTATTTTATTTTATTTTATTATTTTTTCTTCTTTTTATCCCCTCTAGCAAAAGGTGCAAGCTCTTTAAAACAGTTTCCTAATGTACTTCAGCAAGAGAGCTAACTGACTGTCATAAGATGACATGCGTAACACAGAGATCTTGCTACACATTTTGATGCAAAGGAACACCCTTTTAGTTGAAAATCTTTCCTAAGTGGATTCAGATGTTAGAGATGAATACATGGAGCAATGTACATTTGGTAAAACTTAAGGGCTCTTAAAAAAAAAAAAAACCATAAATCTTTAGCTGTGGCCTTTTATCAGCTCTTAATTTGTCATGGTATTTTAATTATTTTCAGTGTAAAAATTTTAATCCATATGTGAGGGGAGACACTGCTTCTTTCTTGCTGCTCTTGTAATATAATTTTAAAAGATTAACAGTCCTGTGTGCACATGGATGTTTTTGAAAGCTTGTAATGGGCAATTTCAAAGTTCTCTTAGCTCCATACTAAGCACACATTCAGTAAGTTGTACCCATGCTGATTTCGGAAGTTAAAAGTTTCAGGACTTAAAAGCAATCTAAATTTGTTTGGGTGGCTCCAGCTTGGATGGGACCAGATTTTCAGAGGGCTGGCGCTCAGCATTTCTGTAAGAAGTTGCATTTGAATTGTTTCAAAGGTAAGTATAATATTTGTGGCTTTTGAAACTAAAGAGCAAACCTGATCTCTTATGTGGTAAGAAACTGCTTTTCTTCTTATTTATTTATTTATTTATTCTTTTTTTTTTTTTTGTGGTTGTTGCCCTTTTAATCACCTTATTTTCAGGACTTACATCTGTGACTGCTGAGACATACACAAAATATGATCAAATTGGTACATGAAGCTAAGGGAAGCAATAAGGTATTCTCAGTACTGCATGGCTGCAGCTAAGTCATTTTGAAATCAATAATCCCCTCGCAATTCACTGTGCCACTTGACTGGACATACAGATGCAGATGCCCTTGTAAATGAGTTTACATCGCACTGTGCTTGTAGCCATATAATCTTTCTTCCCTTCTCAAGTCTGTCGCATTTTTCCTTGCTTCTGTTATGCATATGAAACTCAAATTAAGATTGCATGTAAAGCTGACTAGCTATTCCAGGTTATTTATTGGAAATGAAACTATATAAGCATACAATATATGGTTTGCTTAAAATTGATTTACCTAACTCCTTCCATAGTCCCAGGCAAACGCAATTGTACAGCAGAGAATAGCATTGCAGGAGAAAAGAAACAGAAGAAAAAGAAAGTTTCAACAGATAATTTGCAGCTGTTTTATAGGGGATTTAAATCTGTTAATAAAGAGTATAATTTGTCAAATAGAAAAAATAGAGGCAAGACACTAAAATTATTAGTTACAAAAAAAAATAAAGTTTTTAAGATGAAGACTATGTGTATTTTGAAAGTGGTTTCAACTCTGGACAAAGCTTGGACTCAAGTATGGGGAGTGGGTAATCTCTGGGGAATGCCTTAGGTAGGTTTTGTTACCACCTTGTGTTGCCCCAGCCATGCCCTTTCTCCCCACCGCACTCTCCACCCTTCTGTACCCCACCAGCCCAGGTGGTGACATCGGTGCACTCTATTAGCCAGAAAGAAAAGTCAATGGCCCAGAGTCACAGGCTGCAAGGGAAGAAGGTCTACAGAGGTCCTTGGATACAGCTGCACTATAGCAGCATGGCACCAAGCTGTGTTCACCCTATAACCTCTGTAGTGGAAGTATGAAGTATGAGCTATAAAGCATGGCATCATTTAGAGAACTTCCTAAACTGATCTCCTAGTTTATTTCATCACCATCATCATCATCTTCATGTATAAACACTGTGAAGGATGCAGAGCTCTGGCAAACCAGACATAATCTGGCCTGGACCCGAAATCTCTAGTTTTAGCTATCATAAGTTGCAGGTCTGAGGTTCTTCTGTTTTAAAAGGAAGAGCAGCTGACTCAGATGGACTGTAGCATGACAGGGGTATCTCCCAGACCTTGGGTACTTGTATGAAGGTCCAAGAACTTTCCTTTTTGTGAGAGCTTTTAGGACTCAGACAAGTGAAATGATCTTTTACAGCAGCCAGTTCAAGCTGCTTTACAGAAAGCACAACAGGGCATCTGAGGAATAATCAATCCCAATAAAGTGCCTTCCTTAGTCAATACAGATTGGTTTCCGTTCTGAATCATGCCTTGCTTTTCACATATTTCTTTCATGTGCATATATACCTAAGTATGTATGCATGTATATATTCAAAATGCATAAGCACACACACTCAGCATTATATCTCTTGGTGTATTTGTTCACCTTGAAAATGTCCAGCTTTTTTTGAATCCTGCCTAGCCCCTGGGCCACAGTGTCCTTGTGGTAATGAATTCTTCAGGCAAAGAGGATCCTTTGTTCGCAGCCTATCCTCTTTACTAAATGTTCCTTCGTTCTTTATTAGTGTAGGAACTGAATCCTTACTGTAAGACTGGGACAATCTCCATAGGATATTCATGGAAACCAAGCTGTAGAGAGGGCAGATAACCAGCATAGACCAAAAGAGGAGTAGGTAGAAAAAAAAATGGCTATGGCTCATCTTTGTTGCTAACCTTCTCTAAGCAGCATAAACCTTACAGGTTTATAGGCTGCCCTTGAGCCTGTGTATTCCAACAGTGCCATGGCTTTGAGTTTCCACAGTTACTCTAGGTAGCACAACATAACTGCTCTGCTTTAAGGAGGTGGAAAATACAGACAACAGAAGAGCTGTGAAATGCCGTGTACATTTCTTCATGTGAATGACCCAATGTGTGGCAGTGGGCTTTCTCAGCCAAAGATGCACTTATTTTGTTGTTAGATACTATTTTCCATTTTCTGTAGAAACAATAGGTTCTTATTTCTCTAAGTTGGCATGACACAGTGTGAAAAATCAGATGCTGCTTCATGCAGGCTGCGAAAGTCACACATGTTTTCACTCTGTCTAATTCTTTCATAAAAGCTCCAGTCTGGAAAGGGATCTACCAAACGTCTTGTTTCCTTTCGCATTGAAAAATGTTAATTTCTTTCTTTCTTTCTTTCTTTCTTTCTTTCTTTCTTTCTTTCTTTCTTTCTTTCTTTCTTTTTCTTTCCTTCCTTCCTTCCTTCCTTCCTTCCTTCCTTCCTTCCTTCCTTCCTTCCTTCCTTCCTTCCCTTTCTTTCTTTCTTTCTTTCTTTCTTTCTTTCTTTCTTTCTTTCTTTCTTTCTTTCTTTCCTTCTATCTCTCTTTCTTTCGTCTCTCTCTTTCTTTCGTCTCTCTCTCTTTCTTTCGTCTTTCGTCTCTCTCTCTCTCTTTCTTTCTTTCTTTCTGGTAAAAGACAAAGGGGATGGGATCTACTGTCTGCCTTGGTAAGCCACATTTTTCTCAATCTTAGAGCTTTACCTGTTCACCTCATAGTCTATCACACTTCTAAATTCCACACTGTTGAATTGGGATATCTCATGCTGCTTAGGAAAAAGCATTCCTAGTTATCAGTTCAAATCCTGTTACCCAATCCTAAGGCTCGTAGGAATATTTTTTTTTGCCACAGACTGATAAAAAAATACCATCGCTGCTGTACCTTGTTCTAGATTGCTATTATTGCCAATCTAAAATTTGTGTTATGTCTGGATGCATGGGCATTGACACAATGCAAGAAATCCCACATTCCATAGAAATTTAAAAGAAAGAATGCAGAAGAACCAGAAATCCTGCACTCCAATAAGAAAAACCTGAAGCAGACATAGGGAGAAAAATTCAATTTCATGCCTGTATTTCAATGTTCTGGAATTCACGTCTTCCTCTCTCATCCATTTGCCCAGACGTGTGCCAAAATTATTTTTCCTACATGAATGTACACATGCATCCCTCTCTCTTCTTCTGTTTTTCTTCCCCTCCATCTGTTTTTCTCTTTTTCTCTCTGTAATCAGAATTTACCAGAGAGACCTCTAAAGGTTTCTAGCCAAAAAAAATCAAATTACTCTATTTCCATGAAATGACTTTGCTCTGGCAAAATAGTGTTTTGGGACAAAGAAAAAAATATTTTCTTCTAACATAGTCCTATCAATTCTAGTAAAAAAAAAAAATTCATGACAAACTTACAATGAAGCAGGCAGTGCAAATTATATCATCATAAGTGTCCTCTTAGAGAAAACATACCCTAGATATCACATTACCTGAAATGTTCAGCTTGTGATTTTGTGCTGTGACAATACAATTATGTTTTTTTTTTCTAACTTCCTATATTTGTTTCTGCTGACCTCCTAAAGATGTATATGATAGTGCTTTATTTTACTGTTCAAATAAATTTAAATCTATGTATGTATCTCTGCTGGTGCATATGTGTCTGTATATATGACTAAAATGAGCAGATTTGCTTGACTTTATGAACTAGATGCCAGACCACATCTGAAGAACTGCTGAGCTTGCAAAGCACAGTACCACACTCCTCCTTCCATTCTCTCTCACTCTCTCTCTCAGTGCTGATACTTCTGGCCCTTCAATATTTTTAACCATTTCATGGTTAGAAGTTCTGACAAATAAAGTGGATTTTCTTATGTTTAAGCAGTGTGTGCTCCATGACTGGGATTTACTTACTGGACTCCAAGATAGAGCTCTGTACCTCTCCCAACCAAGTTAACTGCATTCTTTGGTCAATATTTTTGAAATGTTCATATTGAGTCTCAGATCTGCAAAAGTTCTCAGTGTTGGGGAGCAGGGACCATTGGAAAATCTGGTTACTGAAACAGACAGAACAGAGTTTTTTCGATGCTAAACACGCTTGAAAAAAACTTACCCTCTTATGAGTACCTAAATGAATTCCTTCAAAATGTGTCCTTAACTGTATGAGCAGAGAAATTTGCATTATGACCCTGCATTATTCTTTGAATGCGCCTCAGATATATTTCTGCTGTTACTATCATTCCTATCAGTTAGTGAGTGTTAGGGTTTAGTTACCATGACTAAAATTAGGACAGACTTATTTTGGAGATATTTTTCTTGATATCTCAAATAAATAGCAAAAGTCTTGATTTTTCCAGGTTCCTGCCATCCTTGTCAGCCAGTCTCTGCCCTACTGGTCCGAGACAGCATCCTGATTTTCTGAGCATGTCATCTGGCAACTCTGGTGGATATCTTTGCGTGAATCTGAGGGAAGAATGTGCTTGTTCAAAGGAAGGCTTTGGCTCTGTCAGAAGCAGGCTCTGTGCTAAAGATTTGTTACTCTATAACAAAGGGGGGCCACTGATTTGCAGACACAGCTCACACTGATGTCAACGAAAGCTGCACATACAGTTCAAGTGTGCACTGAGGCTCTTTGCCTCTAATTCATCTCAGGGCTTGCCTTATTTTAATATACACAACTTTGAGCTGAATGAGATCGGGATGGATTTTTAAAGATGTTGGCTGCAGATCCATGCTGACGAGAGGTGAGAAAATACTTGCCGTTCCACGGACAAGTTGAAAACCTGCCTGAGCAAACTGCCAGTTCAACTGTTTGTAAAGTGGCCACAGACCAGGGAACTGCCGCGCGCAACTGAGTGTCAAATACTCGCCTGGTGTGTTTTGGCATCATTTCATCTTCTTCTGCAGAGGCATGCTGATTTTCATCAGCTCAAAATCAAGTTTTAAAGTGCACGTAACCATTTTGAAGCCCTGTCCACATTTTTTTCCTGTTTTCTCCAGGGTAAAATATAAAGTTATATAAAGTTTTATTAAAATAGCCATTTTACATACTAAAAAAAGCATGCTTCTTTACTGCCTTTAAGAACATTTATATATATATATATATTGAATACTTATATTCAGTGCTTTGAAGACTGATAAATACATTTACAAACAAGAGTTGCCTTGCTATTAAAACAAATAAGGAAAACTGGAAATATTCTCAAGAAGGTACACAGCAGGGAGAGGGGCAAAAATGGTAAGCCAGAGTGCAGCCAGACCTTGAAGTCTTTAGAGACCAAAGAAGAACTTACCTTGAGCTAAAAATAATGAAAGAGAGTATATATATCCCCATCGTCATATAGGTGGGGATAAGCATGCTGTGCAGCAGAGTACACTTTACCTACCTGACTGCTAATACCAAGGCAATGTAGGTGCCTCAGCATCTGGTCTTGTACATCAAACCAGATCTCAAAGCCTGGTCTCATACATCTCTTTGAGGGATTTATGCCATTGTATGACATGTGCCCCCTTCTTGCCTGCTTGTGGATTACTCTAGGCTTATAGTTACTCGCTCAAGAGCACCCAGAATGTGCATACTTGGCTAAGAGCAAGCTGGCTTCTCTCTGGTGGTGCATCTAGTTGTGGAGATGTACTTTCTTAACCTGGGCCTAATAGAACTGAATTCTGTTTGTTTCAGACTACCTAAGGGAAAACAATGACTTGCAGTGTGGGCAATTCTTAGATTTAAGGCACTAACTTCTTGCATACTTTGCTCCTTCGAAAAGACCTCGTACTCTAGAAATATTCTTTGCATCAGGTGAGGGCTGGCTGTCTGGCTGGACCTTGGTCTGTTGCAGGACTGCTTTTGACCTGGTGAGCACTTACTAATTAATGTTAGGAGGTACTGAAGTTGTGTGTATCATAAAGCCATGTTGTTTAGTTTCCTGTGTTGTAACCATATACTGGTAGTCATGAGCTAGTAGTTAGCAGAGATGACCAGGTCTGAAAAGACACTGATCCATTGTCTCACATTCAGAGAGGACTCCTCTGTGTCAGCTAGGAACTATTTAGTATGGGCACCATGCATCTGGCAGGGCTACACCACCTAACTCCAGGGCTGGAGATGGCACAGCCTTTTCACTCTAGGGATCTGTATGTTTTAGTTACATGCTCAGCTTCAGTCCCTGGAAGGGTGTTGTTATCTTCCTGCAAGCTACTCCTAGAGTGCCCCTCATCTTAGCTCTCTAACATACTCAGTATACTTCTAAAAAAGGCTTAGGCGTGTGGCTTGTAGGGTCTGGAAAGTTGGAATATTCTCCACTGTCAATCCAACACTGCTCACAAACATTGTGTTCTCACTCGATGTCGTTAAAAGACCAAAGCGGCCACCATAATTGAAAACAGTATCAGTTAGGCATTCAGGCTGAAGGTCTGTTTTCCATGTTAATCACTGCTAAATTAGTTGTGTTGTTACTGAGCAGGGAATTAAGATTAAGATTTTCAAAGTCTTCAGCATTAAATTACCAGTCACTGTCCCACACGGTCATTTTGGTTATGCAATTAAACAGTCTCTGGGAGAGCATTTAAGAAGAAACTAGGGCATGCATTTCCACAAACCATTTCACATCCATACTTCTTTATAGAAAGCTGAAGAAAGAAATTAATTTCAATAAAATGTTAGATCTATGTTTCATGCCACAGAGCATGAGATAATTTGCACAGCCAGAATGTCCATCTACATTAAAACTGAGCTTGTTTCAGCTGTAGAGTCTGACACAAGTACCCATTGGCTTTGCAACTCCTAGTCTGTACACTTGGAGGATGAATACTGTTGTAAGCAATTCCATTCCATCTTTAATTTTCCCTGGCAGTAACAAATGGGAGGATCATTCACCTTCTTGACATAAACTGTTATGTTTTTGTGCATTTTTCAATAGCTGCCATATTAACAGAAATGGATGCATTCTAGCAGGAGGTAGAATTATTTAGCCACGTGTGCTCCTTTTGCTCATATATTATGTTACATTCTAATTTTTAAGTGATTGTCATTAATTTACTAATTATTTTTCTTATTTCAGACTGAGAGCAGAGATAACATTTTATAAGCACTAAGAATATCCAGGCATCCCAAATATCTCTTTGACACATTTTTGTGTATTCTAAGTTGCTTTATCAGTCATTAAAGCTCAGCTTGCCGTACTTAACAATCTTGGCCTTGATCCTATGAGTATGCATATGCCTTGCTTTATGCATATAAGCACTCCCATTGAAATCAATATTCATCCACATTACATTAAGTACACGCATAAGTGTTTGCAGGATTGAGGCTGCCATTTTTATTTTTTTTTATGTTTTTTTTTTTTCCTGTATTCATACTACTTTCTGCCTGGTATCTATTGTAGTCTTTTGAGTAAATGATTCATAGGCTGAATAGGGCTCTTCAGATCTCATTCCTCACTGAATTATACAACTCCTCATGTAGTGCCAGAACCCACTCAAGGATTTTCAGTCTTCACATTCATTTCCACTATTCTGAGGCTGCTCCCAGGAGTAAAACTGAATTTTGTGGCAATGACATAAGATTCAAGGGGTATATGCAGGGAAATGCTGAGGACTAAGAGTGGTTGGTAAGGGTGGGGTAGATGAGGAACTAGAAAAGCCAGGGCAGAATCTGGAGAGCAGCATGTGTTGCAGGAGTGGTCTGTGAGGTTTCAGCAGAGCGCTGCATTGTGGAAAGAGGCAGAGAGAAACCATGCAGTTTCTGGGGGAGGGAGGGAGGACTGCTGTTCTTAGTGACTGTATACTTTGCCTGGTCCCAAGTTGGCTGTGGATCACAGAATCATATTGAATGATATGATGGAATCACAGAATGGCTTGCGTTGGAAGGGACGTTAAAGATCATCTAGTTCCAACCCCCTGCCATGGGCAGGGATGCCACCCACTAGATCAGATTGCTCAGGGCCTCATCTAATCTGGTCTTGAAAACCTCCAGGGATGGGGCATCCACAGCTTCTCTGGGCAACCTGTGCCAGTGCCTCACCACTCTCTGAGTGAAGAATTTCCTCCTAACCTCTAATCTAAATCTCCCCTTTTTTAGTTTAAAACCATTTAAGTACTGAAAAACTGCAATGAGGTCACCCCAGAGCTTTCTCTTCTTTAGGCTGAACAGCCCCAGCTCTCTCAGCCTTTCTTTGTAGGAGCAGCTCTGATCAACTTCGTGGCCCTCCTCTGGGGCCTCAGACACCTATTTATTTTCATGATCAGTTAAAACAAGCTTCAGGGAGACTTTCTGCTAGAGATGTGCACTTGACTGCTATCATGGCTCTCTATTCTGCTTTTCTGAGGGAAAGGAAGGAGTATTGAGAATGAATCTTGGAAAGTTTCAGTAGAAATAGTCTGCTTTAAACATTAGACCCTTCCAGAACAAATCTCTTCCTATCAATATTTTGTATTAAAATCATAACTGATGACTTAAAAATTGGATGAGAAAGAGGACTTTATGACTTATTAGATCTTGTTTGTCAAGCTATTTAATCTTTCATTTTTCAAAGGGATTTGATTTGTAAAGAAACACTTTTTTGGTTAACTCATACCAATTATGAAAATTCTTCATTTTACAAAAAAAATAATAAAAAAAAAAAGATACTTAAAAAAACTCTCTCTTTTTTTTTTTCTATTATTTTTCTATTATTTGTGCTGGCTGTCCGTGTTTGCACCTTCCATAATGCAAAAAAAAAAAAAGGACCAATCATTTTAAATGCTGTTTACCATCACTTATTTAAGTTTTTATGTACCAACACTGGAATCTTTGGCTTGTAGTCACAAGGACAACTTTTTTGTAGTAGGACAGCTTACCTTCACATTTAACTTTTTGTAACAGCATTTAAAAGTAAAATATGGAAGTACTTTTGTTTCTGGTGTTGAAATTATGTTTATAAGTCTGAAATGCTATGAAAAAACTGAAAATGGTTCTGTAAATCTGAAGAGTTATGCCATTTTAATATTTGCTCAGCAGCTTTGGACTTGGCTCATCATTCATTATTTTTCCTGTCCCACTTTTTTATAGCATGGGAATCTCTGTAGTTAAAGATCTAGTTTGAATTTAGTTCTCCAGTTTATTAAGTAAATGAGTACAAATATTCATCAATTATGCCCTACTCATCTCTACACGTTTCAGTATCTCTGAATTTAAAAATTGTAGATCAGTGCCTGAAAGGCATCTGCACTTTCCACCTGTGCCATTTTTTTCTAAAAGAAAGACATTATGTCTCCCTAAAAACTTTGTTTCATTAAATCTGGGCCTGTGTGGCTACAAAAAGGCTACTGTCATAGACATGAAGTCATTGATCATATCTGACAGATTTTTCTCTTCTATAATAAGCGACATTTCTCATAATAAGACATAAAAATAGGACATGAATTAACATGACACACCACAGAATATCAGTGCATACAAATTCATATTTAAATTTCCAAACCTTTAGTGACTTTGTTAATTTTTTGCACCATTAAGTAGTTTCCAGTTTTAATCCTCATTTTTTGTTAGGCAAAACCACAACACAAGCATACAATACATTACAGCCTGCATTGGCGGAAGAATTCCAGCAGCACAGCCGTGCTCTCCTCCTCCAGAGGGCAGTGGATATTGCAACTGCTGCTCTGTCCCCTGCATCCCTGCAACCAACATCTGGCCTTTCCAGAGATTCCCAACAATGGGGAGGTGGGGGTGGAGAATTTCTGATGGTTGAAAGTGGAATTTGTCTTCAATTATATATATTAAAAACAAAAAACAACAACAACAACAACAAAACCAAAACCAACAACAACCAAAAAAAAAAAACACACCAAAAACCCCACACAAAGAGAAGGTGGGGAAGTTGGGTTTATGAGTTATACAGTCTTTAATTTACAGGCGTATATAATACTTATGACCACTAAATGCCTGGAGTTAGCTCCAAATTCAGTACCCTTTCTTTTCCACTCTCATGTAACCACCAGTACCATTTTAGTTCAAGTGCAACTATATAGGTTTTGTTTTTGTTTTCCCATTTTTATTGTTGTTTTTTGGGGGCGGGGGGTGAAAGAGAAGGGGGAGTGTGGTGGGAAAGTATTAATTTCTCATGTAGTGGTCTCCAAATCCATTATAAACTTTTATTGCTTTAGAAAGTGTTACAGAGTCACGCCGATTTGCATTTGTGAAAGATAGGTAGATAGGAACTTCTAAGGAGAAGCTGTGATGGTCAGAAGATTCCATATGGTCACAAGCAGCCTTTCTCCCTGGTCTCAAGAAACCTGTTTTTGAGAGTAAATAACTGAATGAAAACAGATTTCTTGGAAAACTGTTGTAATTTAATGCATGTAAACAAAAGCTTTTATAATAGCCTCAGTCACACTGGGATTTCTGAAAGAATTACTTCAAACGAATATCAGTTTTTAATTGAGAGGCACCCAAGAGGGTGGTGATGGTGCAGTCTTTTTTTTTTTTTTTTTTCCTTTTTTTTTTTTTCCCTGAAGTGGAAAATATTGCAACATTCACAGTGCTTTCATTTAAAATTCCTATCAGTCATTCTAACACTAAACCTTTCCAGGGCCTATCACAAAATGACACGACAGTTGAGATTGGAAAGAACCTCTGGAGATCATCTAGTCTGACCTGTGTTCTGAGCAGGGTCAACCACAGGCCTCTGTCCAGTCAGGTTTTGAATATCTCCAGGGATGGAGACACCACAGTCTTCCTAGGAAATGTGTTCCAGTGTTCAACCACCCTTGTTGCTTTCTTATGATTATACAAAATTTCTTATATTTCGATTTGTCCCTATTGCCTCTTGCCCTTTCACTGGATACCACTGAGAAGAGTCTGGCTCTGTTTTAACACCCTACCCTAAATCAGGTATTTATACACATTGATAAGACACGCCCCCCCCCCCCCCCCCCCCGAGACTTTTTCTTCTAGAGGTTAAACACTCCTAGCTCTTTCAGCCTCATTTCATGTGAAAGAAACTCTAGACCCTTCGCTGAACATGCTCCAGTTTGTCCTTGTTCTTCTTGCACTAACTAGGAAGCCCAGAACTGGAACCAGCCCTCCAGATGTGCCTTACCAGTGCTGAGTGGAGAGGAAGGATCTCCTCTGTCAACCCAATAGCAATAATAGCAATGCTTTTCCTAGTGAAGCCTAGGAAGCTGTTGACCTTCTTTGCTGTGAGGGCTCATTGCTGTCTCATGCTCAGCTTGTTGTCCACCAGGTCCTTCTTTGCAAAGCTGCCTTCCAACTGGATGGCCCCTACCGCATATCGGCACCCAGGGTTATTCCTCTCCAGGTGCAGGACTGTGACATTACTTTCATAGAACTACATGAGATACCTCTCAGCCCAGTTCCCCAGCCAATGACCCTCTGAATGGCAGCATGCCCATTCAGTGTACCAGCCACTCCTCCAAGTTTTATATGGACTACAAATTTGCTGAAGGAGTGCTCTGTCCCGTCACCCAGGTCATTAATGAAGATGTCGAACCTTACTGGCCCCAGTATAGACCCCTGGGGTATACCACTAGGGACTGGCCTCCAGATGGACTTTTTGATACTGATCACAACCCTTTAAATCCAGCAGTTCAGTTTTCAGTCTGTGTCACTGTCCACTCATCTAGCCAACACTTCATCAGTTTGTCTATAAGGATATTATAGGAGACTTGAAAGTCAAACAATGAACTCATAATTTCCCTAGTGTTCATTTTGCTGCTGATATACTTGTAGATGCCCTTCTTGTTGCCCCTTACAGCCCTTGCTAGATGCTACTCCATATGGGCTTTGGCTTTCCTAGTCCTATCCCTGTACACTCTAGACTGTGTCTCTATCTTCTCTCTGGGCTACCTGTTCCTGATTCTACCTCTTATATGCTTCTTTTTTACGTTATTTTTCTGGAACTCCCTGTTTGTCCAGATCCTGTCACCTCCTGTACATAGGGATGGACTGTTCCTGAACTTTGAGGAGGTGATCCTTAAAAATCAACCAGCTCTCCTTGAGCCCTTTTCTCTCCAGGACCATAACTTGTAGGGTTTTTCCAAGCAGATCACTGAATAGGCCAAAGTCTGTTCTCTCGAGGCCCAAGGATGTGGTCCTGAATTAGTTACATTTATGTGATTCATACTAGAATGAATAGACCAGCAGATAAAGCAGTGGCTTCTTATAAGAGAATCTTGAGTTGATTTTGTTTGTTTGTTTGTGTTTGTTTTGTTGTTGTTTTGTTGTGTTGCTTTTTTTTTTTTTAACTAAGATTTTGTGGTGGTTTTACTCAGCTGGGCAGCTGAGTTCCACCACAACCACTCTCTCACTCCCCCTCCTCAAAGGGAAAGGGGGAGAAAATATGATGAAAACACATCAGGGGTTGACATAAGAACAATTATCGTCATGGGTAAAACAGACTCAGCATAAGGAGTTTAATGTAATTTATTATCTGTTATTAACAAGCTAGAGCACTGAGAAAAAAGCAAACTAAAAACACCTTCACCCCATCCACCCTCGTCTACCTCCTCCCCCTGAGCGGCGTAGGGGAATGGGGAATAGGGGCTGCGGTCAGTCCCTAAAGCTTTCTTTCCGCTGCTCCTTCACGGTCACTCTCTGCCCCTGCTCCACGTGGGGTCCCTCCCACGGGATGCCATCCTTCCCGAACTGAGCCTGCGGGGGCTACCCACAGGCCGCAGTTCTTCAAGAACTGCTCCCACATGGCTCCGTACAACAGGGTCCACCCCCCAGGAGCAAACTGCTTCAGCACAGATCCCCCATGGGCAGCAGCTCCCCCCAGACCCCTGCTCCTGCGTGGGCTCCTCTCCACAGGCTGCAGCTCCGGCCCAGGGCCTGCTCCTGCAGAGGCTCTCCATGGGCCGCAGCCTCCTCCGGGCCACATCCACCTGCTCCACCGGGGGCTCCTCCACGGGCTGCAGCGTGGAGATCAGCTCCATGTGGGACCCATGGGCTGCAGGGGGACAGCCTGCTCCACCAGGGGCCTCTCCACAGGCTGCAGGGGAACTTCTGCTGCATGCCTGGAGTACCTCCTGCCCTCCTTCTGCTCTGACCTTGGGGTCTGCAGGGCTGTTTCTCATTCCTCACTCTCCCAGCTGCTGTTGCACAGCAGTTTTTTCCCTTTCTTAAATCTGCTCTCACAGAGGTGCAAACAACATCACTTATTGGCTCTGCTCTGGGCAGCCACGGGGCCCTTTGGATCCAGCTGGTACTGGCTGTTATCTAATAGGGGCAGTTTCTGGATTCTTCACACAGACGTCACCCCTGCAGCCTCCCTGCTACCAAAACCTTGCCATGTAAACCCAATACAGCTTCTTAGGTACATTTGTTTTGTATTTGAGCAATGCATGGTATAATACTGTCCATTCTCTGCTCAAAACTCCAAATACTGCCCCAGTTAATAACACTACAATCATAACACTGGCTATTTTGTTTGTTATAGTGACTGGGACAACATGGTTGCTATGATGACAGCTTTCTTTGTTTGCTCTTTATGACTCAGAAATTTGCAGAAAGTAAACTGGGTATAACTAGTTCATACTCCACATTCCCAGTACTTCCTTCAGGCCTAATTCTCTGAAAAAGTCCCACATTTATTTTAATAATTTCAAAGCCATAGGTCTAAAATCAAACTACTATCTAACTAAAAGGGCAGAATTACCTGAAAATGACCATAATTATAACATAATAATTATATAATAACTCCAACCAGTAACACATTAAGATTGAAAGGATGTGTTTACATAGGCAGCCAAATTACTCTGTTTTGGAAGTGTATAGTCCTGTATTAAGTATGAAAGAGCTGAATTTTCTTTGCAGGATGTAGTAAAAATAATGAAGTAAGAAATTCTGATAACATCATGACGACTATGAATAAAATTAATACAGTGTAAGAGCCTCAATATATCTTTATTTACATAAGTAACATTTTCCTGTCTTCCACTGTTTTGAGTGCTCAATGAAGAAAAAGATTTTGGAGGGCATGAATGGGTGCTGGATCACATTTAAGGGAATTTCATATTCTCCAGTCTGACTCAACAGATTAATGAGAGCTCTCAACTAGTGTTGACTTCACCATGTAAGAGTCACACACTGGGTGATTATTTGCCTTATATCTATATGTCCTGAAAAGAAGAGTGTACTTCTTAGTGAAAGCCTGATCTTTGGGGAAAAAAAAAAAAAAAAGACTGACATATTCACCTCGTGCTTATCTGAACATCTCTACCCTTGTCAAAAAGAAGAAGTGAGGGATAAAATTTAGTGTTTCATATAGTGACATGCTCTTAGTTTTCTTATACCAGTTTTCAGAAGATGACACAAGGATATTAAAATTAAAGAAATCTTTTTGAAAGCCTCATATTTCTTTGAGTATTTTCATTATTTTATTTTATTTTTTATTTTTTTTAGCTGAGAAAACAAAAACTCTGTTTTTAATTTTTGTTTAGGTTTGGTCAAAATATATTGTGGTTTGATTTTCTGATGACAAGCTAAAATTTTCTAAGGGGAGAAAAATCATTTTCCAGGAAGTTTGTAGTGAGGTCCTGATAAGCATGTATCACTGCACTGAGGGTGCTGCATGAGCTGATAGAACTGCTGAGTAGCCAATGAGATAATCTACATCTAAATAACAGATACGTAGTTTCTGATATTGCACTAAAAGTAGATTAAAAATAACACGAATCAAAATAGTGGTGTGTGAATGTGTGGGAATCGAACAATCTCCCTAAAATGTATGCATAACAGAAAAACAACTTGAAAACAAAAAGGAAATCATTTACTTTTTAATTTCATCCATTTTTAAACTCTTTAAAACAATCTCTGTACTTAAAGGTGAAAAATCTTTCTTACAGCAGAGTGAAAGGTTAAGGAATTCAGTACCTTGTAAGCTTGTTCCTGAAAAAAAATAAATAAATAAAATAAAAATAAAAAATTGAAAGCAGCAACTGAAAAAACTGAAAGCTTTTTTCTCTTTATCTCCTTCCACATTTTTAACCACTTTCAGATTGTGAGATTTCAGCTTTGACAGTGTGAGGCCCACCTGACACCACTATCCATGATTATGAAACAGTAAAATGTGCTTTGTCCAGGTATTTGCCTGTGGTTTGCTACTGGTTCCAGGAAATGACATAATGAATAATGCCATTATCTTAACTTGACTTGTGGGTATCATTGATAAGGGATAAGATTTCAACACATGGCAGCAAGAGAAAAAGCCCAATTACATATTTTCAAGTTAAAGTTCTAGGATAATTTTTGCATTGTGTGCCTAGAATTCCATATAATAGACCAAACAAGAATATAAGTGTTGGATAGGGGCCAATTAAATATTTAAACTAGCATTTAAGTGCATCTGGAATACAGTCCTTGGCCTCTAGTCCAGCATAATTGGACTTCTTCACTACTGGAATGCAATCCTGTAGCCAGATCGCAGGCTTTCACACTCAGACTCTCTCAGTGAGATTATATGTCCTTATATTCTGGTTGCTGAAGAGTGAGGAAGAAGGAGCATGATTCCTCTACCGGAATATGGGAACATATGCCTAAGACAGAGGCAGACTTACATGTTCTGTGGAAACCAGCCCAAAGACTGAAGCTCAAATTAAAAAATAGCGTTATGAATTGAACCTTCCTTGTTTTGTTTGTTTGTTTGTTTTTTGTTTGTTTGTTTGAAACATGAACCTCAGCAGTTAGAAGTCATATAAGTTTGACAATTAAGACCTTACAAAATTTAGCCACCAGTAGATTTAAAGCCCATGATATCTCGATCACTATTTCAATACTGAAAATTAAATAGAAATAGGTGAATACTAGGATGTGTACACTGGAAGCAAAAATTGTTCAGGCATATTGTTTGACAGCTGGAAGAGAGTTCAGTAATACAATTTCAGCTTTAATATTTTAAAGAAAGATCTCTTTCGATATTTAAAAGAGTCAAAGTCCTGATGAAAAGACTCATTTGCATGTATCTTCTGTGTATGAGAGCAAAAGTTAAGGTAACAGGAAGGACAAAAGCTTAAAGGGAAGAATAGTCTGATTTGGTCTTAGATTCATAGAAGGAAAGTAAACTAAGTGCTTGGCCCTTTACAGTGATGAGTGTTCTTAACCCCTCTTGGGTTATGAGAAATAGAAATAGTTTCTGCATATTTCCCTAATTTAGCCATATGGGACAATGGGAAATCCTGCAGCAAAATGCCAGAAAAGGAAAAAAAAATAAATAAATAAATAAAAAAAGCCCAAAGAAGAATTCATTATTCAAGACAGTCACTAATTCTATAATAGGAAGCCACCATGATCTGAAGCTGAATACAGAGCAAAAATACTGAAGCAATTGAGATGTGTTTCCCTGAGCATCTAACATGGACTTGCAGTGCCAGCTAAGGCATGAACTGATAGTATTACTGTCTCTTAGAGTTATCAAGAACTGCTGGAATGGGCCAAGCTAATTTCCTTGGTCCCTTTATATCACATAATTTACTTGACTCCCTCTGAGTCTAACATCAAATTGTGTGGTTCACTCGGCTGCCTGTTTGTTGAGAGCACTGTTTCTTGATTTGCTCTCCTCCTGAAGAGGTTTTCTTACTCTCTGTTGGAGTGTGATGTTCTGCAGAAGTCTGACAGAGGATCCAAATATTAAACGTTTACTTGCAATCTAATGACAGATAGTATTTATCTGCTATATAAATCTATATATAGCCTTTATGGATCACTGACATACCAGTATGTACTGTTGGTTGCTTTTAGTTCCCAAATATTTTATTCTTGTGGCTTAGCAATGCACAATCTCATTGCCAGTTCAAGTGGAAAATATAACTTGAGAAACATTATGTTTCCTGCTTACTTTAATACAGGAATACTTGGATCTCAGAAGCATCACAAGCGGTGTAGCAAAATCCTCATTACAATACTGAAAATGTTTGAATTTTCAGTCAGAAATAATCTGAAACTAACTGCGTGGCAATTATTTAATCATATCTGAAAACATGAGTAAAATGACTTTGTAGCTTTGCTACAGAATGTAGTTAAGAATCTCCTCTTATTTAGTTGTGTTTTCTTGTGCTGTCGTATGTAGGCTTATCCCAGATGCAATGAACTTTCTTATTTGAAAATGTATATGACCTTATGATCTACAAATTGATGAAAGGGTAAGGTTGCCTGCTCGTCCTGAAATAACTTTTTCCTTTTTCTTTTTAACAATTGTTTTTATTAGATACTTGCTAAATGGTTGTAGACTGACTAGCAGTTTTATGAGTTTAGCATTTAGTTCCTTTCCAGTTCCTTTCCAACCTGAAAATTGGCTTGTATCTGAGGACAATCTCTGACACCTCTTTTTAAACTCGATGTAGCATGTACATATGTGTTTACAGATTTGCCTGTAGGTTTGGATGCAAAAGCATTTTTGAGGTAGTATCACCTCCAGGTAAATTAAAATATTCTCCTCACCTAATTATACCCATTAAAAGTTAGGCAGCTGATCTAATTTAGTCCTATTAGGATTCTTCAGAAGGCTGTTTATCCCATTGGCATTAGAGACATAACAACGGGCAGAGATGCCATATTCTCTGGAGGTGCCTATCTCTAAATCAGGTTAGATATTTTACCTGCAGACAGTAAGAGTGAGTCGTACATCTAATATTTCTGGGACTGTCCTGGGAGAAGTGAATACTAAATAGTACATCTACACCGAGAAAGCATGCAAGCAAACAAAACCACTTTCTCTGTAATTTAAACTGCATTAGTTGTCAGAAATAGTGAGCTCCCACCTGCAAGAAATAAATGGCTGGCAACATGGGAAAGTATTTGCTTGGTCTGACACAGTATGTTCTGCAGTATATGGTTGCATATATCTTCCATATGGTATTCTCCAATGCTAATTCCCCCATTTCACAATGAGATTTAGCTAACTCCTCCTTTGTAGCCAAGAAAGTAGTAGTGCTTGGAAAAGTTTAATAGTAACAGTATTTTCTCACAAGCCATATAAGGACAGTACTTTGTATATTTAATATACTTCGTATATTTAACATGTTTATTAGTGGGGTCTCAAACCTTCTGCATAATCATCATTTCTTTAAGACTTGTGGCATTCAGGCATGCCCTAATCTCTGTCTCATAGACATGTGGCAATAGGGATTCTTATAAAGGAATGAAGTGTGAGTGAAAGTCTGGAGTCAAATATGTATGTCCTGACTTCCACAGCCATGCTGGAAGGGGTGGCTTAATCACAATGCCAGCCACAAGGGATCATCAGGCTCCCTTGCCATCCTAATCAAGACACAAAGCAGATGAGCCTGAGGACTCTGAGGAAGAAAAGCTCAATTGGCTTAGAGCTGAAATATAATGAGCAGGCATAGCCTCTGTAATTCTTTTAGCTGAAAACCTAACAGACTTAGTGAATCAGAATGGTGTAGTAGGTTCTACTAAAACTAATTGTCTACAAGATTCGTAGAGTAACATAATATTGTTTTAACATTTTTGGCTCTGACACTGTCCTTATACCTTTAAATATAAAGATTATTTCTTGGAAAAGTGATTAGAATATTAAAACTCTATAAAAGTAGGCATTAGCTGATGATCCTGTCATTATGTTGAGTACCCATGGATTCACCTCAGCACACCTAGTGATTTCACAAAGGCTATTATCTCATGGCTTCATCCCCTTCTTCTGAGCTTATTACTTTAAATAAAAAATGTTAATGGTTTCTCAGAAACTCATGATGAGAAATGGAGGATTTCTTACACAAAGAAGTATGCTCTCCAAATTTCAAAGCTTGCATTAAACTTTCCAGCAAATGCTTGAAATTCTCAGTCAGCCAATAATATTGCAAGGTGAATTCAGCTTTCTTTTATACTGAGGTGCCATCTGCATATAATTTATTACTATTTATTAAATTGCACACCACTGCATGTGATGTATAAAATCACTTAAGAATGTGCATTATGCTTTTACATACAGGGAGCATGAGATGAAATTATAAAGTCTGAATCATAAACAAAGTCAGACTGAATGATCTAAAAACCCATTCTGGCCTTAAAATCTGAGGTCATGTATTGATCTCAGAAAAATGTGTACAAAGGTATAGGAAATGATGGACATTGTAAAGTAAAAGAGCAGACAGACTGACAGGCAAGTATCTGGCTGTATTTCATGTATCACCCTGTGGTGGGATAGTAAAGAGAGCTCCTCCAAGACTGTCCTCTTGCTCTTAAACCTCTTATATTGGTGGGAGTGTGATCCCTGTCACAGTGTTGAGAGTATGAGCCACTTCTGACATAATCTGTCTATTTTTTCCTGTTCCTGTTGAGCTGCTCCCCCCTCCCCCCCCCCAAAAAAAAAACCACACCACACCACCACCACCAACAACAAAAAACAACAACAACAACAACAACAAAACAAAGCAAAAAACACCCCCACATGGACATATGGAAAAAAAAAAATCAATGCAAACTTTGCTGCTGCAGAAAAATACACCATAAAAAGTGAGGTCCATAGGTGAGCTCATGGGTGTTGTGATATTATTATTTACTTGGGCTTATAACGGAGGGACAGAAGGCAGAGGTATTAAATTTTGCAGGTGATGAGCCTATGCAGGCAAGAAAGTATATGAGCCAGGAAGGTAGAGGAGAACTGGCACATACTATGCATGAAGAATGATGCTGGCAAATGCCTAACTGAGTGAAAGCCGGAGTGGTTCCATGTGCTGGGATTTCAGTTGTTGCACATAAAAAAAATCTGTACAAAAAGTCATTAGAAAATTTCAGAGAACTGGTCACTATTTCCTGCTAAAATATTGAAAGGTGGTTATGTTTCACTGAAAAAAAGAAGTAATTAATAGCACTCATTATGTGTGAGGGAAAAAAAAAACACAACACTTTAATGTTCAGAAATTGTTTCACGTACCTGAGCAGTGACACTTGTTTTCACATTTCTGAGAAGTTATCTCTGTCTGAAAAAGGAGGTGAGCTGAGCACAACATATCTTCCTCAGCAATGCAGCCCTTTTCCAGCTGACCTCTTTTACAAAACTTTTGTATCAGTTTCTCCCCGTGTGCTTTGCTGACATCACCATGTATAGAAGAGAAATATGGACTATGCTGACAAGTCTCCTCAAATAAAGAATAAATAAATTAATAAAATGACAAAAAATAAAAAATAAAATAAAAAGAGGAATCTTGCCATAAGCAAACAATTATCTCAGCAGCATTTAATAAAATGATAAGTTTTTTAGCTCCATAGGTGAATGATCCCTGTACTTGAGTGTGACCTTACCTCCTGCATGGCTGTGAGGATGCAGCAATGCTGCTTTTCACTTTGACACAGACCTGGCTACTTTCAGGATACAATCATAGCAGCATAAGCCACAGTTTATGGATGTTCAAAACATGACTTTGGTCATGCACTGACGTCAATGAGAAGCTCCCCTGTATAGATTCTTCCTCTGTGCCCTTTTGCCCTTCCCCAGCTTTGCTTCCCCTCTCTGCATCCAGAAACCCTTTAAAATCTTCATGTGGCACCGTTTTACCTTGCAGTTTCATATGCCAGTATGTTCCCCCACCCATAGCCTGCAACAAAGCAGGATCTGAAGTGTAGTTTTCCAGATTTTATGATGATCTGATCTCATGACGTGGTAAGGATGAGGATGACTTACTTGGTTGGGACAATAGTTTGGAACAGGGGCTGGTACTTACACCAGAAAAGATGGCCACTATGGTGCCAGCACAACAGAAAAGCGATGGATTGGAAATGCACTTATTTATTTCTCTCACTTTTCTCTAAGTTGCTGAGTCCTACTGGTACAAATGTGTAGCCAGTCAGGACAAGGCCTAGAGGGTTAAGATATGATGAGAGATTTGATCTCTCTCCTTCACTTCTGAAAAATGAAGTAGCCGGACAGGAGCACATGCCAGACTTATTTTGGATTCATCAGTAAAAATGTTTTTGACATACAGCTTGTGATTGTTACCCACTATAGGCACATTAAAGGGCATATCGGCATGACACAACACTGTACCCTAAAGCAATACTCTAGGCATTTATTCACAGAACTATAGTGCTAAGTTTTACAGTTAAAATCTAGATTCAGGAAGGAGCTAGACTGTGAAGCAATAGGCTTGGAATCCCTGAACATTCACTGCAGTATTGTGGAGAGCGGGCCTTCTTAGTAAGAGCCGAGGTTATGGTGGGGAGTGTTAGGGCCACTCATTAAAATCATCTGTTTCTGGGAAAGGTTTGACCTGCACTGATTTTCTGTTCAGGGAAGCTTTAACCAAGGACATACCTAAGACGCCAACTAAGATGAAGTGACAGATGCTAGTTAAACACTCATCAGGCATAAGGGGAGCACAGAAAATCTTTTTGTACAAGGGCCCACTGCTTGCCTGACATGTGAAGTGTCAACTTGCATCTAGAAACATAGTAAATAAATCACAGCTGGGATAGACATAGGAGCCTTATTTGTGCACTCTTTCCCCTTAAGCCAGGGCAGAATTATTTTTGTCATATGTGTCTGAATGTGGAGTGTATTTATAAGTGAGTGAAACAATGAGGAAAGGAGTGTTTTTTTAGTTCTTGGTGGTGGCTATTATGTTATTAAGTTATTATGTTATTTTCTTTGTTGTAAATGTTCTTGGTTTTTGTTGTTGTTGTTTTTTAACATTTTTCATCTCGTTTACCTTTCACCTCATATCTACCTATAGTTTGTGGTTATGTCACACCTGAGTCCTGTGCAATCTTCCTTGCATTTGTATTCTGAAAGACTTCTTAAAACAGTATCAGTGAAGTCTGTTCCACTGAGCCACTGAGCCACTAAGAATACATGCAAACATGCTGTCCTTAAGCAGTACGTGTTGCCACAATACTTTATCACACATTTATGTATGGCTATAAGTTTCCGTTTTGAAGGAGAGGGTGTTGTAGGGTTAGAAAAGGGCAGGGAAGGCTGGTTGCCAATGAGGAACGGTATCATGGCTGAGCTAGTATTTCAAAGATATTCAGACTTTTCTGTAGAGGATTAACTTGGCAACTTTTGAAATTGATTAGTCCACCCATTAATGCGCATCTTTGTGTACAGATGCGATGTCAAGAGATTCAATTTCTGCTGTACCCAGACCCAGGAATGGTGTCTGGCAAATCTGCAGGCACTGTGCTAAACTGCTCAACACATTCTCTGCCTGGGTGAGGTGAAGGAAGTTGTTTCACTTCAGTTAGAAATGCAGACCAGTTCTCTAAATTCAAACCCTCCACTTAAGTTCCTGCTGGGACTTCACAGAGTAGTTACTTTCTTTCATGCTAGATTTATTTGAATGACCTTATTATGGAAAATGGGATTTTATATCTCAATGCCCATTACATTATTATATTTTTTATTTGTTACAATGAAAACATTTCATTAAAGCCCTTATTGAATAGTTAAGTGTGAATCTTGGGAGTGAAAAAAAATCATTTATTGAATCAGCCTGAGCTGGAACTAAGAAAGCATGTAGAGCTGCAGACCTATGAAATGTTCCATGCTTGTGGAGTTTCATAGCAAAATGCTACAAGACACAGCTCAAGTTCACTTCTACAATAAATAAAGAAAGAGCCTGAGTTTTTCCATTTAAGGACAACACAATTTCAGGGCCAGCCTTTATCCCTTCCCTGGGGAAGAATAGTACCACTAAGATGGAGGGGAAGTGAAGGTAGTGCTATAGCCCCTCTGTGTCCGTAAGTTACCATGCTAACTCCACCAGCCATGCTTGTAAAGCTGAAAGACCTTACAAGTCATCAACTTCTGGAAATGGTTTGCCCCTGTGCAGAGCCAGGGAGATATCAGGATCCATTTCCCCAGTCCCAGAGGGGATGGAGCTGCTGGGGCTTATGCTGTCTCTACCACATAAGCTCAAAGCGTAATGACCCCCTGCCCCTCAATTAATTAAATTATTAAATTCTTTCTGTAGCTTTAATTTAAACCATAATTTATTTTAATTTACTTTTTTATTATTATTATTTTTAATTATTTAAAGCCAAAATGCAAATGTAGGAAATTCAATGTACTTAAAAGACCGGGGCTTTTAATTTGGAACTGTTATTTGTGTACACTGTGGTTTTATTTTAGCAGCTAAGGATAGGGGAACAGGTTCTGCTTCCTTCTACCCCACTATAAATTCACTGATTTCAATGGCATTTATTCTTGAATTACCCTGGCTAAGCTGCCAGCAGAGTGTGGCTGACTGTGACTCCATGGATATATATACTGTTTATACGTTGAGTCTATTGTTGATTAAATATGCACACAAATGCAACAAGCCATCAGTCAGAGAAATCACATTTGCTCTGCTGCCAGGATATAAACTAAAATCATGAAAAGAAAATGCATTCCTCTGATATATTGAATGATAAAATTTCATTAGAAAGCATTGCTTCACATTATTTTAATGTGATTAGTGCCTCTGAAAAGCACTGAATTAACAGATTGGAAATGGGTGTCCTCTGTTTATCGATTAAAACACAAAACCCAACAGCTGTTTTCCTCTGCCCTGTTCTACCAGTTTTCTTGAGTCTGATCTGGAGGGTCTCCTCTGATGAACAGAGGAGATTTCCTTTGCCATTGCTGCTTATTCTGATGAGTATGCCAACAAGAAAAGAATTAGCTTTAGTTACAATGTCTTTTCTAAGACATTAATATTAGCCCACTAAATTTTCCATGATCTGACTTGCTGTAGCAACATTCATGTGCTTTCAAGCTTTTTCAGGTCTGAACTTGGGATCAAGAATTGAAAGTCCCACCAAGCACCATTACAAAAAAGATCCATTACTTAAATACCTAGTTGTCACCTTTGCATCAAAAACCTGTTTCTTATTGACAGGAGTAACTCTCTTGGATGTCAATATGCTTTCAGGCTATCAAAATAGAAAGCCAATGTTCAAAACATCTTGTAAGAGACTTATCATACAGAATTTATAAATAGATGTGGTTAGGTAGGTTCTATCTGCTCCACCCAATTCTTTTAACTAGATTAAAAGTCTCTTGTGCATTTTTGGCATCTTGTGGCATTTCAGTTCTAGGGATGTAGCTGTAAAGCCTAACTAAACATATTCACAAAAAAAAAAAAAGAATAGACAAATATCTTTCCAACTCTGAGCATCTCAGTAATCCATATTTTGCTGAGAATACTTTGCATTTAGCCATACATTAATAATGAAGATGTAGCACTTGGATGTAGCACTGATTTAATGTGTGCTTCTTGGTTATTCACAAATGTCGTGATATTCCATCATTTTGAGCACTTGTACAAGGTACTTGGAACTCATAACCAACTGAATCTTTAAGTCTGAAAATCCAGTCCTTAAGTGGAGGGACTGGGGGAAATGTCAGCATGTTCCTAAATAAGATTCTGCAGAAGAGGAAGGGCAAATATTTCACAGATTGTGTCATAAAGATTTGTTTGTCATCTTTCTCTTTTGTTCCTTGATTGGTACCTTTTTATCTTTAGTGATGTGTAATATTTATGAATAACTTCACTGACTCAGTAGAACTCTTCAGGGAATGAGTTATCACATGCCATTTTTAAAGATGAAAAAATCCAGCCACACATTAAGTTTAGTACTCTTACTGGCAATGAATGAACACCAGCACAGTCCTTCAGGATCCTCAGGTCTCAGCCATAATGTTTTGCAAAGAGTCAAAATATGTTGCTATTAACTGTAATAGCAATGATAGAAAGTATACATTTTTATTTATTTACTTATTTTAAAAGAAAAAGTGTCTGTGAGATTCAGTTGCCTACCTGTGCATTCTCTAGACTGCTGTTGACAAAACCTGGAAAAAAAGTAGTAAGTGATGTTAGGAGTTAGCACTTTATCATTTTATCTCATCTACTTATCCAAAGTGCAGAGCAGATAACTTTAGCTATCATCCTCAGGACAAACAACAACAACAACAACAACAACAACAAAAAGAGAGAGAGAGAGTTCAAGGCATTGTCAAGGAGCTGTTCAGCTTTGGCTCTTAATTAAAGTAAACATAGTTAAAAACATTTCCATTAGAACAGAAAGCTTTAACCTCTCATAACATTCTGACCACATTCAGATGAGGGTAGAATCCATGCTACCTCATGGAAAGTGCTTGCAGTAAAAAAATTTGCCAGTATAACGGCTGCCAATAAAAAAAATATTGTGATTTTCATTATGCTGTGCTCATTTATCACTGGTGAAATGCAAGGATGAGGCCTTCCATACAAGTTTAGACATATGCCCTTGAGAGCTAAAGAATGGCTTTTCAATGCAATTCCAAATGTTAATATCCCCACAGGAATGCAGATCCAACAGAGGAACCTACTATGCTATGTAGCCATCATATTCACCTCAGTGAGTGAACATCATGCATCAATGTGGCTTGATACTTGTTACTTTGGAGCTGCACTGCATAATCAGCAGCATGGGCAGTTTTTCCTTAGACTGCTGTCCAATTTGATTTGAAATCTCCCTGATTTTAAAGATATTTTTATACACACCACAAAACAAGCTAGCAGAGAACTCACTTGAATATTTTCTTGATTTTTTTTTTAAATTATATTTTAAGTTATAAAAACGATTAATGAGAGTGGAAAAGAGAGAGTAGAAGGGACACCATGGCCATAGAATAATAAACAGACAAGTGGGCAGTAATATGTTCACCTTACACAGTTCTAGCATGCTGTATCCAAATTATTGGTCTCACTCCTGGAAAACTTCATATTAGATAGGTACTGGCAATTTGGAAGGGCTTTGGGAGGGCAATAGCACTGAATGGAAAACCAGAGATTTAATGGGATAAAAGATTAGAAAAATTAAAGTTTCAAGGTCTAGCTTTGGAGAACACATGATAACATACTATAGATTTTCTGAAAGGAGGCTATTCCAGAGAATGATATGGATTACTTAGGACTTCTAGAAGAAATACAGTATAGGAGGGCAGAATCAAGACAAATGAGTGTCAGGGGTAACAAAACCAAACAAGAGACAAACAAGAAAGAAAGAAACAAACAACAACAACCTCAGTTTACCTGATACAGAATTCTTTATAATTATCTACAGGGAGAGGAAAAGAGTGTCAATTTGTTAATTTAAAAGGAGCTAGTGTAAAGCATTACAATCATATGAACTGTGAGGGGACAGAGCTGCTGTATCCCTGCAGAGATATTTTAATGTTGTATGACAAATGTTCAGATAAAGTTAAGGGTATGAAAGAATCTGGATGCTATTTATATTTATTTTGTGTTGCTTTAAGCAAACACTTGATGATAGATAATGGGGAAAAAGTGTTAAGCATAGGAAAGATGCTTAGCTGATGATGTCTCTACTGCTGTTAGGCAAGTCAGAGACAGATTTGCCGGGATTGTTCAGGAAATTTAGGTCTCCCAAACCGGACTACGTCTCCTGCTCCTCCACAGGCTATGGGGAAGCCTTATACTTTTGGACCAGTGTTATAGCTGCTTTCCAGTTCTCTGATCACCTGCTCCAGATGGAGAGAGCTGTTGTGCAGCTACGATGTTGAATGGGCAAAACATAAACCTCTCAACTGCTTAGCAACTATGTCTTCTATGCATGACAAGTAGTGTATAAGTAGGAACAAGGGCTAGAGCTCTCTGTTTCCATCGAGGCTCCATCCTTGTCTGCTATGGTGCAGCTATACCAGATCATCCACTTCCTGACCATCACATTCCTCTGCTATTGTATGAGTCTGAGGCTCATGGCTATCAGGATGAAGTACAGACTGATTTGTCACACTCACAACAGTCTGCCTGAAATGAAGTTGAGCCCACAGCACCTATTTATTTGTTATCAAATGGTCTAATCCTTCATACATTTATGCTTGGGTTAATGGTAGGCTGCCATCACACTGAGTCAAAGGGAATATATGCCACTGAATACCAGCATAAGTGTTTGCAGGATTGGGTCCTAAATCTCTTTGTGATGGTCAATATCTTTCAAACTGAGTGATATTAGCACTAACACATACTGAAAGGCAGACTGCAGCCTGGCAGTTTTTAAGAAATGGGCAATTAGCGTACTTATGCCTGATTCCTACAGGCTTCAAACCTTAGAGTGTTCTCAGTGTCCGTTCTCTGATTTTCAGAAGCTTCACTAGAAGGCAGGTCACAGCTAATAAGTAGAATAGAAGTTTGGGTTTCAGGATTTTCTGCATTTTAATTTCTTCTCTCGGAATAGTTTTGTCTGAAATCTGAAGTTTATTATTATTATTATTATTATTATTATTTTATTATTGTTATTATTATTATTATTATTATTCATAGAAATAGAATGGGACAGTGCATAAGAGGTCATTTAGCTTTTAGCAATAACCAAGACACTAGTCACAGACCAAAATGCTTTTATGCTAGGTGTATACGATTCAGAGGAAGAAGACTGCTTTTAGCTTTAAAACCAAGAAAGGCACATAGAGAATGATTGAGGGGATGTGGTAATGCTAAGAGACTGCTGTAGACCTTTGATAGGCCTTAGGATGCCTTCAGCTTTTATGCTAAGGCCAAAAAGAAATGTCAAGGAAAGATGAATTAAAGGAAATGGTCATAGACAAGAAGCTGTAGAAAGAATTAACTTTTCACCTCCACAGCTAGAACTGACCACAGACCAAGAGCAGACTGGTTTAGGTAACCACAGAAGGTAAAACTCAGGCTAAAGGTCAGATCTAGTCTGCCCAGACACAGGATGACAAATTAAGTACATCTTGCCAGAATTAGATAATAATGAGAAGGTTTTGCTTCAGACTGACATTCTTTTTGCTTTGAGCCTATGTTTGTATTGAGGTTCCCACCTCCAGATGCAAGGAGACCAATTTAAATGCAGCAAATGAGGCGTGACCAAACTTAGCTCTATTATACTGCAACCAAGTAATCTTTCCTAGCAGCTTAAGAAATGTTGCTAAGTTTACAAATGTCACTAGTAAATTTTAATGTATTTAAGTTTATAAAATTTTTCTTCATGTGTACTTGCTAATAAAATATTTGTATTCGCCTTTTACATTAATTCACTCTATTCGTTGATTAATAATTTCAGTATTTTATAACCAATTCTTTGAAATACTTCACTTTTTACTTTAATGGTTCTTTGAAGTCTTTTGGTTCCTAGACCATGGTGGGGCATTAACATCTCTCTCAAAGCAAAGTAAATTATACCTGTGCCATTCCTGGGACATGTTTGTCTAACTCATTTTAGATATCTTACTGCTGTTCAGTGACCTTCTGCCATCATCAAAAGGTACTTCTTCCACCTCAGTTGTGTCACAGCTTATGTTTCATTTGTTCACACACACACACATTAAACTTTTCTAAGTTTAGGGCAATTTCCAGAGTTCACTGAGGTCAGTGGAATCACTTGCACTGACTTTAATAGCATCAGGCCCTCAGAGATGAAATTCTTATTTTATGCATTTTCACTGACAATTGCAAGGTCATTTCACTTTAAAAGGAAAATTTTTAGAAACCTAAGCAAACATCACAATTTACAGGTGAGCAGTGATGTTTACCTTAAAATGGATTTGTGGACTGAAAAAAAATTTTTTTTTTTTTTTTCCCTCCACATGTAGAATCTGGTCATTGTAAAATGCAGAATATGGCTAAAGCTGTAACAATACTTTCACTGGAAATGGAGAAAATTAACTTGCCTTAAATACAGAGAGAGCAGTAAAATGCTAAGTTTTAATATATATTAAAAAATTTGTGTAAGTGTAAAACAGAAATGGATGTATTGTAACAGTTTTCTCACTGAATGAGTTTTGTCTCCATGAACTATCTGGGATTAGGCTGTGATTCTTTCAAAATGCATTTACTCATATTGCTTTAGTGACAATATGCTATAAAGAGTACTTGATCTGCAGCTCATTATTGAGCAGTGTTTTCTGGAAACATAATTACATACTGAGTTCTTTTGTCTGATTGGGGGAGCGGTGTAACTGTTAGACTTAGGTTTCCAGTGTCAATATTACAATTAGGATTTTAAATTCAGCTGGGGGCAAGTTACTGTGTGATCCAAATTGCACTGAAAAGCTGTCTACTATAGTAGCCCTGGATTATAATCATATTGCTCACTGGTAACCCAGAACATGCAACCTTGTTCATAAGCATGTTCTATGGGCTGCAAGTATTGAAAGAACAAGCAAAATTCTTTAATCCCTGGTTACTGAGATCTGTTCTGGGTTAAATACTATGTTTTGCTTTTGCAACTTTTTTTTATTATTATTATTATTATTTATAAGTAGTATTACAGGCAAAATCTAAACTCTGTGTCCAGGGAAATGATTTTTAGATGCATTTTAATAATCATTATTATTTTATTTAGTAGTAATTAAACATTACATTAATAATGCTATTATCATGGGATCGGATTCCAAGTTGTGACACTGAAAATTTCAAGATATTTATCTTTTTTTATTATTATTATTATTACTTATGTTTAAGTACCATGCTATTTTAATAAGGTGTCCCCTTCACCTTCCTTTACATAGTTACTATATATTTACAGTATTCAAAATTAATGGATGTTTATTTATGGGAATTAATTGTGTTTCTATAATAAAGCTGCTAATGAAACATATTGGTAGGTTTGTACTGCGGAACCAATTATTTCCTACCATATATGTAAGTAGTATAGGCCAGATAGTAATTATGTTCCTGAACATAATTGTCACTAGAATTCCATGCAAGTTTCTTCAAAACTACACATAAGCTTTATTAGCTTTCACTTTCAGTAGTTCACCTCCAAACTTTAGAAGAACCATTAAGATGTCCTTTGAACTTCTGAGAAATAGTTCTTGTACTTTTAAGAGTTCACATTGAAGCCTGTGTATTAAAACTATTCAGAGAACCTTCCCCAAAATACCCACAGAAGTGAATTTTCAGGGATGGAAGATAGAGTGAAAGAAGTCTCATTTTAAAATTGATTTGCTAAATCAAGTTTAGCCCACTAATATGAACCACCCCAACTTGCTTCCCAATCAGCCCACCTCTCAAACAATCCCATGGCAATAAGAAGCAAAAAGTACTTTTTTATGAAGTCTGATGTATTCAAAAGACAACAGGCCAGAAGGATAAAATGAGAAATTGTTGTTCATAGAAGCAGATTTTTCCCCTAGAAGTGTCCATCATGGTGGTCTATTCAAATTGTTATCATTTAATGATTCATAACATTTCACTCTGTAATTCTTAAGCCAGAGCAACCTTGCTCTCTATGTAAATCATGAAATGTGCAGTCTCTTGTAGCTCAATTAAAGTATTTTCATTAGGAAGTTGTCTATCTGCTAGAGGGACTCTACGTGGAATTTCCTTTTATAGACACCATCCAGATTTCAGTGGTAGGCCTCCTCGAGTGGTATGAACCTAAGCCACTTCTGGTCCATGGTATCCTTGCAGTTACAGTGTTTTAACATTGTAGGACCTGGCTCATGATGAACCCTGAAGTCCAGTTTTCAGGTGCGTCTGTGCTAGAGTGGATAGCGTCCCTCTCTGGTGGAGACATTTAACTGCTGTCTCAAACAGTAGTGATCAAATCAGAAAATAACACTCGACAATTGTGCAATGTGAGACAAGTCTGGGGTGAACAGTGAATGTGGTGGAATGAATTCCTTCTTGGTAATCGTGTTCTGCCTGGCCATATGAATTTTAATGGTCCCTGTTTTAGCAAACATAAATACCATTGTTCATAAAATTATCATCTTGGTCATAAAATTACCTTCCCCTTTTTAAAATTCAGCTGAAGTTATTGACTCGGTGACCCTCCAAGACAGAAATCCCACAGGCTGATTACATGCTGTGTGAAGTATTATTCTCTCTCTTTTGTTTTACATTTACCTGTCATTAACTTCAAGTGACCCTCCTGTTGTTCTGGTGTTCTAAGACACTGTTAAAAAGATGGACTGGCTACTTTTTAACTCTACCCTTCATAATCTTAAATGCTTTAATTAAATCCCTTTTTCATCACTAAATCAACCTAGCTCTTGCAACACTCATATGCAAATCTTGCTGTATCCCTAACTCTCTTTATTTTCTGGACTTTCACAAAATTTAAATTCTCTTACCATTCACAACCCAAACTGAGTTTGGTATTTATATCAAGGCCCACCTTGTCCAATACTCTGCAAATAAATATTTCTTATTTGTAACATGGAATATAAATACCCAGTTTCAATCACTTAATGTATAGTCTGAGTTCCCTGACACTGATCACCTCTTCTGTGAGAGGATTACTCCTCAAACCAGGCATGGAAGTACAGTATAATAGATAAGATGTACAGGGAACCAGAGAGAGGTGTTTTTCCTCTTCTCAAGATCTGTGTGGTTGTGTCTTCTAGAAAGATGATCAGGAGTTGGGTTTCTCTGCTATGTTCTGGCTGATATAGTGTCTTCCTTTTCTTGAGTTGTCTGTTTTGTCCTCCTTGTTATCATTTGCTACATGGATGCAGTGAGTGAAATATTATACCTAAAATTGTTTTCCTTAGTCTTGCTGAAATGCCTGGAGGGATTATTCTCTCTGAAACTCTCTCCTATATGCTTTGCCTTTCAAACCACACAGGACTCTGCCTGAAACATTCAATTGGACTCTGTGACAAAAAAAAAGAAACTCATTTATGATGGTTAATTTTCAGATTTAGAATCTATGCCCTTGGCTAGAGACCACATGGATTTTAAGACCAAGACCAAGTTTTCAAAGGCATTAAAGTTCCTTAGAAGGCATATAAACAAGTACTGAGATTTGATTTCGAAGTCAAAAAGCCCCCCAAATGTGCAGCTATTATTCAAAATTTCTGTTGATATGTAACTTCACGATAATACAGTTCTGTGGCAGTAACATTTTTTCAAAGTGTGTAATAAGCATTAAAAATATTCTAAAGTGATGTCTACCACAGGATTTAAAAGCAATTGTTTATGTTATTCCACTTGCTTTTGGATTTTTTGCTTCAAGCTTTGCTTTATGTCTACAGTAAGTCCTCCAGAGCTTACAGAGCAACACAGCTGTGATCTTTCTTGCAGAGAGCTAACGTGCTTAACTGCACGCTTATAGCATGTGGAAAGCTCTTACCCATCAGGCAGCGCATTGCTACCTGAGTGGTGAAAGCTGTCCGATCCCTCAGGGTTCGAACAAAGCAAAGCGTAGATATTTGCCCTGTGCAGCAACAAAGCGTGGCATCCTGGTAGTTAAAGTCAGGAGCCCTTTCCATGCATCAACAGTGTATTGTAGGAAACAGTGGGACATTTTCTCTCTTACTCTTCAAACACACCAAATGTAAACTGTCTGAACCACAACAGTCATCTTTGTGTGTATGAAATAAGCAGGGCAAAAAAAGACCCTGTGAAATAGCTGTGGTTAGCGGCTTGTTGAGTGGGGGTGGGTGAGGAAAGAAACTCTCTTTTAATCAATGTGATAATCGATGACATACGGCATCATACTCTTGCCTGGCTCCATTTTTTCCCCACATATGGCAGGCCTCAGTGACTTCCCCATTTTTTCTCCCTCTGCCCCACCCTTATCAGGCCAACTGGAAATCTGTCTATTGTTTTTTAATGCAGATACATTTGAAAACAGGCATAAATCTTCAGACAAGCTTGCAGTTTTACTGCGGAAGGATTGTTTGCAGCCATGGTTTGTTGAGGAGGCTGATAAAATGCCCATGCCTTTGCTGTGTTTTCCCATACCTGTCTGGCTGCATGCATAGGCCCATGATGCCACTGGCCAACAGAAGCAAAAAGCTGAGTCAGGGAATTGTATGCTGTGCTTTACATTTGGATTTTCACGAACTGCAATGCAAGCACTATGAATGAAAATCAGAATGTGTGCTTCTGATCCTGTGCCCCTTTTTCATCTATTAATTTTGGATCCATAAAGCAAAGGCCATGCTAGATGTCCTTTGAGTGGGATATGTGTTTGCTTATAAGAACAGCTTTTACATCTCGTTTTTTGGCTCTTAGTAGTGGCACAGGCAACACAGGGTGTTTGCTCACAAGGCCAGCTTATAGACTTGCATTTTAGGCAGAAAGTCCTGCAGATCTGTGACTTTGTTGATCTCTTTGGAAGTGAGCACTGGAAAGAGTTCCAGCCCTTTTTTTTTTCTTTCTTCTTTTTTTTTTTCTTTTTTTCCTTAGCTATCTGAGTTTAGAATTTCCTTGTGCTCACCCAGCATTATTTTGGGGAAATTGCTCTGTAAATTAAATGTGCAGTCTGAGAAGTTGGGTAATATCCAAATTTTACTTTGAAGTCCAGATTTTCATAGACGGAGGAAAACAGTTTTCTCATATTCTTTCTTTTTGTTGAAACAATTGTTTTTTGTTTTTTTTTTTGTTTGTTTGTTTGGTTGGTTGGTTACTATTTTTGTTACGGTTCTACAGGTAGACAACTTGAGACACATGAATTCCTTCAAAGCTTTTCCAAGATAATTGAGCTATGAAGAAACTATAGGAAATACTGAAAACAGAAGATTTGTATTGCTTGCATTTCTGCTGAGCTATTGATTGTCTTGATAGAATTTAGCTGAAAAATTCACTTCATTTGTAAGTGATGTAAGCAGGGTGACCAAGAGAACTGAGATGCAAAAACTCTTGAGATTGGAGTTTAGGAAGTGTATGAACATTTATTTATTATTGTCCACATAATGCAGTATTTAGAGAGATAAGGAGATAACCAAAAAGGAGGAGCTTCAAGTCTTTGTCATTCTTGTCAAGGCACATCATGTCAAGGGGTAATTTGAATTTCAATATGGTATGGAATGTATGAAGTTTTTATAGCAGTATTTTGCGTTCAGGCAATGTATGCGACTGTGTGGCTTGCCAGCAGGGATAGAAATTTTGTGTCTTGGAATGCACAGTAGTGCAATTAAAGGTGATTTTTTGAACAGCAGCATGATCACACCGATGAAAGATTAATACAAGTGACAAATTGTGTTTATTTCACTTTTTTTTTTTTTTTTTTTCAACAAAGACACTATTGCCTGCCCAGCTCTGTAAAATACAAACAACAAGTGTGACAGGCACTTTAAATAATATAATACCAGGTACACCTCTGGCCAGTAAAAAGGTAAATGCTTCTTGTATAGAAGAAGGTGACATGAGACTGTTGGTAAAACAAGACACAAATATAAAGATTGGGCAAGGCCTCTGTAGAGTCAGGACACTGTAATAGAATTATTGTGCAACTTAGAGTAGATTACATACTCTTTTTGGTATCAAATACTGCCCCCCCCACACCAAAAAAAAAAAAAAGAAAAGAAAAGAAAAAAAAGTGACAGACACCAAATAAAATAGAATCTTTTATAAACATTAACTGCCTGATCTCCTCATGTTATTATGCTATGATCACACAAACTTATTGACTGCAATCTCTAAACAGATATGTAAAAGTACATTGTATTTTGGGGGGAGGCAGGAATAAGTAACACAAAAAGGCTAAGACACTGCTCTGCATCTTACCAGGGAAATTCTATAGTAAATGACTAGATATTAATCATGATGGTAAAGCATTTCTTCAGAAACTATTGTATTAGTACACTGACATACACAAAGAAGTGGGGTATTGCTAGTCAAGCATTAGCTACTCCTTAGACGGTGTTACTGTAATGCCATTTTGTCAATTTTCTTAACAATATTTTTCCTTGAAAAAGATATACATGTTTATTCCAAAACTGCTAATGTGTTTAATAAAGTGTCATTCTTTACTATCTCTTTATCCATTGGACACAGACAATTATACTCTCTGAAAAAATCTCAAATTACCACTCTATATCAAAACAGATTTTATGACTTAAGTTCAGTATCAATCATATTTAGTCATATACCCTGCATTACTTTTAATTCATTTCCATGTGTGGTTATTCACATAAGATAACTTTACTTTGTGACATTCTCAACTACATACTGATGATCTATTGATTTTAAATCAAGTTCATTATCCATGTGAGTCATTCAGACTCACAGGAATCTTTCCTTTGACTTGAAAAGATTTGGGATCAAACTAAATCCCTGACATAATTTTTAATATATATCTATTTTTTTTCTGTTCTTCTGTTAGTAGACAAGCTGCTTCCAAGCAATTTGCTTGAGAAGAGTGTGATAAGTCATCTAACAGCACTCTTCATCTTCCATTCTTGGTGAGCCACATCATGGCATAGAAAGACATTTATTGCCCTATTTCTGTGGGTATCTGACACATGTTACATTTAGACAAATGTAACACCTTTGATCTTGTATATTCTTGAATGAAACCAAAAGGATTAGCATGGAAAGGAGCAAATGATGATTTTAAAAATGTATACATGATAGAACTTTTCAAAACAGCCCAAATTAGGAAATGCCTTCTCTGACAGGAGTTTTGTTTATGGGAAAGATTTGGTAAATATGTTTGGTTAGTAATTCATGATAAAGTTGGGTAGACATCATGACCTTCTGAAGCTTTTCCAAACCTGTCTGAACATCTGATGAGCGGTGCCTAGATTGCAGATTTTAGATCTGTCTACTCAGCAGTTGTTTTTATTACTATATTATTATTATTATTATTATTATTATTATATTTTTTATTTTTATTTTATTTTAGATTATGGTATGACTACACGTTGTTAGAAAGGTCAGTGTTAAAATCAAGCCTCAGAGAGAAACTCTGTACATGAATCTAAGACTATTCTTTTGCTATTATAGGTGCCTGAGACACAGAACATTGAGACGTCTTACTAAGTGGGATACAACTTTTGGCAGTGTGAAGGATTTGGGGTCATTTTTGATCTTTACTTTCATTTAATCTAGTTGCTCACGATCTCATTGCCTTGGTAACAAAGCCAGGTTGAAGCTGTGTTTTTTATCTCTGCATTTCAATATGAGCAGCCTTGCTGTTTCTTCACGTCAGCATTCCCAACATGACTCTGTACTTACATTCTCAAAGTTTGTCTCTCTTCTCTTTTCAACTTCCCCCCCACCATTCTATTAATTATTCTTCTCTTGAATCTCAGCAAGGTGGGTTAGATCAGTCACAGTGCAGGACTAATGTATCTGTACAGCTTCTGGATGGAGATTGGTCTATGTCCAGCATTTCTGAATATGGATAAATTCAGATAAATGTTCAGAGCTTCTGTGTCTGTTCCTGTAGCTTGGCCTACTAAAAGTGCCATGCAAGGAAACTGGGATTTGAAATAGAACCTTCGCCTTTATGGAGGGAAAAGGTATAAACTTTGTTGTGCATGGGATAATTTGTAGCAAAGTGGGTAGGAACTTCAGGGCTTTTCCTGATATTGAAATGAAAAGACATAGTGCTCTGAAGTCATTATCAAAACAGTAAACATCTCAGGTCTGAATTTAGGCTTGGAAATTGTAAAAAATAAATAAATAAATAAATAAAAGAATCTCTCTCTCTCTTTTTTTCTTTTTTTTCAAGTGAAAGGACAAAAAGTGTGGCTGTATCCTTCTGATATGGAAATTATCTGCATTATGTTCTTCATCTTTTAGAGTGAGACATCTGGTGTCCTGTCTTTCTGGTATGATTTCTCCCAATAATGACTTACATTTTACATTCATGTTGTCTCATTCAAAAATAGCGGCTAAAGCGTAAAAGCAAGAAATATATATTTCAATTTAGCTTCAACCGTTCGAGTTTACCTCAGAAAAAGAGTCTTGTCCTTAGATGATGTTTTTTTCTCCCCATCTAGCCAGTTCTAAAGTTACGTGAGTTTAGTTCTGACATTATTCTTTTCATGTAAATTCACCCAAACTGCAACCTTGCTTGGATGCATTAGAACCATCCCATGACCTGGACTTCCTGTACTGCTACGCTGACGCCTGAAGAGCAGCTCAGAAGAACTGATTATATCCGTGATCAGCTAAGATGAAATATGGTGATGCTCTGTTTTTTCCATACGAGTTGATGGCTATAATCCACCAAGTTCACACAGATTAAATGATTTAATGAGTCTGCAATGAGGAGACTCTGAAATATCAAAAGAGACATTATTTCCCTTGGAAAGATCTTGGGGATTGGGAGTGCAAGTAGTGTTCTCTATTCTCTCAGTTGGAGACTGGGACCCAAGAAGAAGGAGACAAATGGATCAGGTGCATGATTGGCTGGGTGGCCGGTGCTGCACTCAGGGTTTTGGCTTTTATGATCTCAGACACACCTTTGAGAGACCAGGCATGTTGACACTGGATGGGGTGCATCTGACCAGGTGAGGCAAGAGTGTTCTGGGCAGCAAGCTGTCTGGGATTATTGGCAGGACTTTAAACTAGATTCAGTGGGGGAGGGGATGTACTTCTGAGTGTCAGAAAA
Organism: Cygnus atratus; assembly: GCF_013377495.2. Classification (NCBI taxonomy): domain Eukaryota; kingdom Metazoa; phylum Chordata; class Aves; order Anseriformes; family Anatidae; genus Cygnus; species Cygnus atratus. Next base: position 51,711,794 of record NC_066366.1, read on the forward strand.
GAACTAGGGAATCCTGACACTTTAGGAAGCAACAGGGAAATACCTGTGAATTGTACCAGAGGAACTGGGGAGGGCTCCTCTAAAAAGGTGATGCAATTGATAGCACTCAGCTGAGGTGCCTCTTTACCAGTGCATACAGCGTGGGAAACAAGCAGGAGTTGGAAACCATGGTGCAATTTGAAAATTATGATCTAATTGCTGTCATAGAAATTGGTTGTGACAAATCACACAACTGGAATCGAGGGCTACAAGCTTTTCAGAAGGGGCAAGGAAGGAGAGGCAGGGATGCTGCCCTCAATGTCAGGGAGTGAATAGATTGTGAAGAGCTGCCTCTGAGAAACGGCCATGAACAGGTTTACAGCTTGTGGGTAAAAATTAAGGACCAGACCAATAAAGGACACCTTGTTGTTGGGGGTCTACTACATCCAGCCTGATCAAGAGGAGCCTGTTGATGAGGCCTTCCTGCTTCAGCTACAAGAAGCATTGCACTGACAGGCTCTCAGCCTGATGGGGGATTTCAACCACCCAGATGTCTGCTGGGAAGGCAACACAGCAGGCTGTAAGCAATCCAGGAGACTCCTGGCGTGCATCAAGGATAACTTCCTGGTCCAGGTTTTGGACAAGCCAACAAGAGGAGAAATGTTACTAGACCTGGTGCTCACCAGTGTGGATGAACTCATTAAAGAGGATAGAGAGGAAGGCCCAGGGAACTACAGATTGGTGAGCCTCACTGTGCCTGGGAAGATCATGGAACAGATCCTCCTGGAAGCAATGTTAGATACTTGCAAGACAAAGAGGTGATCTGAGACAACTGTCATGGCTTCACCAAGGGCAAATCATGCCTGGCCAATCTGGTGGCCTTCTGTGGTGGAGAGACCGTGTTGGTTGACAAGGGAGGAATGAGCATTGCCATCTATCTGGACTTCTAGAAGGCCTTTGACACAATCCCATGTGACACTCTGATCTCTAAAATGGAGACAAAAGGATTTGAAGGGTGTCAGTGTTGACAGTGTTGGTTCTATGTTCAGGTGGAGGCTGGTGATGAGTGGTGTCCCTCGGGGGGTTGGCTTGGGACCAATGCTGTTTAATATCTTTATTAATGACATAGGCAAGGGGATTGAGTGCACCATCAGCAAAATTACAAATAATACTAAGATGAGTGGTGCAGTTGATACAACAGAAGGAAGGGATGCCATCCAAATGGACCTGGACAAGCTTGAGAAGTTGGCCCATGTGAACCTAATGAGCTTCAACACGTCCAAGTGCAAGGTGCTGCACCTCGGCTGGGGCAATCCCGAGCACAAATACAGGCTGAATGGAGAGTGCAGAGGAGGACTTGGAGGTTCTGGTGGACAAAAAACTCGATATGAGGCAGCAGTATGTGCTTGCAGCCCAGAAGGCCAACTTCATCCTGGGTTGCATCAAAAGAGGAGTGCCCAGCAGGTCAAGGGAGTTGATTGTCCCCCTCTGCTCTGCCCATATGAGGCCTCACTTGGAGTTCTGCATCCAGGTTTGGGGCCCCCAGCACAAAAAAGATGTGGGCCTATTAGAGCAAGTCCAGAGGAGGGCCACAAAGATGATCAGAGGGCTGGAGCACCTCTCCTATGAAGAGCTGGAGATGTTTAGCTTCAAGAAGAGAGGGTTCTGGGGAGACCTCATTGCAGCCTTACAGTAATTAAACAGGGCTTATAAAAAAGATGGAGAGCAACTTTTTTTCTCAGGCAGATAGGGCAAGGTGGAGTGGTTTTAAACTAAAAGAGTGGAGGTTTAAATTAGATGTTAGGAGGAAATTCTTTACAGGGTATTGAGGCCCTGGAACAGGTTGCCCAGAGAAGCTGTGGATGCCCCATCCCTGGAGGTGTTCAAGGCCAGGTTAGATGAGGCCCTGGGCAACCTGATCTAGTGGGTGGCATTCCTGCCCATGGCATGAGGGTTGGAACTAGATGATCTTGAAGGTCCCTTCCAACCCAAGCCATTCTACTGAATTCTATTCCAACCCAAGCCATTCTATGAAATGCCTCAGGCCCATCCTTCTACCTTAGCTCTGCTTCTTTCCCTCTAACGTATCACAGTTATACATAGAGAAATATATACTATACACCCTATATACATTATACATTATACAGGATGTATATACCTATATATTATATAGGGTGTATAGTATATATATATAATAAATATAAATATATATTAAATTTATGTTTATTATAATAAATATAAATATATACTATACCCTATATACTATACACCCAGATATACACCCTTCTCTTTTTTTTTTTTTTTTTCCCTACTAGATCACTGCTATGCTAACCTATAAAAGCAAAATCGAAATCTTTGGCCAAAAAGGACTGAGGAACAATATAAATTATTTTACCATTTCATTATAATGATTTGAACATAGTATGCATTTTCAATCAACTTGGCCCAGTGCATGTCCTATTGCAACCTGTGAGAGATTTACTGAGTTCAATGGAAGAAGACTCAGGCTCTAATTTTTAAAGCTATCACTCTATTAAGTTAAATAAAGTTAAATAAGAAATATGGTCAAAGCTTCACCACTGCCATTGTCACACTGTGTTTGAACATGGCCTCAGCATGGCGTTGTTTTAACAGATTGAAGGCCAGGTTTGTATTTATAAAGATGGTTTGGTTATTTTTATTTTTAGATGAAAGGGATTATTATGAAGAACATGAACAAAATTAAAAAAAAATAGTCCTAAACTTTTGTGTCTTTTAGATTGATCTTTTTTTTTTTTTTTTTTTTTTCCTGGTCATTGGATTCCCTCAATAGTGTCAACTAATAATAAAAATAATGATAAAGCTTAGAATGTACATCTAAGTTGTAGAGATTAAAAACCCCAAGAAGCTGAGAAGTAATTTCTAAGAGCATTTGTGTTTTACAAATATATTAAGAGGAGCAGTGCGAAGATATTTATATCTGAAATTCTTCCTATTATACACTGGGGCTTCAGTATATACTTCACAACTTAGCTTATAAAGCACTTGGAAACCTTTTTTTTTTGAGAGCAAGTGCTTCAGGATGATGTTTTTGTTCAACATGTTCGATTATCTTTAAGACAACATCAGATATGATTTTTTTTCCCTATTGAAATCCAAAATCTACATAATTAAGTGAATAGATGCTGATAAACTGGCTTTTACTAAACTTGGATGCTTTTTGCAATTTATCTTAATCTTTCAACCAAGATATGGCCTCATTCAATCCTTTTCCAACATTTGTTCCCACTGGATGCTGCAAATGAATCTCTGACTTGGGGATTCTGCTTTTAGGGCATTTTCTGAAGTTCACATTAAAAAGGTACCTGGTAAAATGCATAAACAATTCTTGGAGTGTAACACAACTTTTCGTCCTCAGAGAAGTGCCCATAGTACTGGGCTGTACCTGTGTTACTCCTCTATGAGGAATTTAAATGTAAGTCTGTGGGTCCCAGAAGAAACTGAGCATGAGTAAACACAGGGTTACTCAGCCATGCCTGGGTGGACATTGGTGTGCAGGGCTGAGCAGCAGGGCAGAGTTCTGCTGATGTGGGCAGTCAGACATAAGTTAAGCAAACGACTTTGTGCTTAGACAGCTGAGAGCCTACATTTTTATGTGAGCAACTCTGATCTATACCTTTGCTCACAGATCCAGAATACAGAAATATGTGTAGAGAAAAGTTACTTATGGGAATCTTGACCAAATTAGTCAATTCGCAGGGATGTAAGATAGTTAAAAGGCAGACATCTCCAGTCAAATAAACTGGGGTGTATTTATGGCACAGAAATAGAGCAGACCTAAGATCAAGGGTCTGGAGTCAGTGTATTTGAGAAATATTCAGAATTCAGGTCTCAGAGAAGGTGCACTTAAAACGTATGGTTTACAGTGAAGCCAGCATGGAACTGGAGGTGTTCGAGAACTCCTGGGACCAGACCCATTGTTTATGTTACTTTTCTCATGCTTCTCAGTTATTTAAAGGAAGATCTGGAATAAATTAAGGCACAGAGAGTTTTGGAAAAAACTAGATTGGCAAGTTGGTGATGCATTAAAAGTGGGGGTCTGCAATGAGACAAAGGGCTGCAGTCTGGCACTACAGGGAGATGAAGGATTTGAAGAGGTCCAGTAAAAAGAATCAACTCCAATATGTACAGTTTCAACAGAGAATGTGTTCTAATGAATAGAAGGATATCTATGGGGATTTCCCTGATCTGTGGTTCATTACTCATATTCCCTCCTCAAATTTCACCCGTATTGACAATAAATTTAGTAAGAAGCCCAAAGAATCTTGTATTTGTTAAAAGTTTCATGCCATCATCAACATATTCCGCACTAAGACTTAAGTTACTTCTCCCCACTGCAAATAATAGTTTCCATACTTTCAATACCTCGAGGGAGTTTGAAAATGACTAATTGATGGTTTTTCCCTGTTTTAAATCATTACTGTACTTTGGACTTAGAAATGTGTGGCTAAGTCAGCTAGTCATCAAGTGAGGAATTAGTCTCCCTAGTGCCAACAGTAAATTCTCCAGTTCACTCAGCAACCAGTTGAACAACCTCCTCAATATTTAACCACGTCAATTGTAAACAGGCAGATTCTTTGCCTATGTTGTTTTCTCAGGAGAACCTAAACCTTCCTTGTCAAAATATATGTGTTACAACGGACATTCAGCTGCCTCCCTTCTAATGATGAACTTCTTTGCATTGTATAAGACAATGAATGCTCTTGTCATGCATCCATTAAAACCCCATCCGCAGAGCCATGTACAGAGCAGTGTGGCTGGCTGGGAGTTGTGAACTTCCAAAGAACTTGTTTGTTGTGATGTTTTTTCGTCTCTGGAGTGTTGGATGCATAATATTTTCAGGTAACTCCAACTACTGTGTGATATTTAATCACCTCCACTGCCTCCCAGTAATCACTTTTATTGCATTATGCTAGTCAGCATATTCTGTGCACTTTAATATACATGAGGATGAGGGAGGAATATTTTTCACTGAAGGCTTTATGGAAAATTTTGCATTTATTGATTTCTGTTAAAAAAAAATGTTATTCTTAGAAAATTGATGAAAATGATTGCTGTGGCCATATTTGTTCAAACAAACAAATAATACAGTATAATGACAACACTATCTCTCATTTCCACATTTCACCTGAAGGAGGAAAACATTTGATCTGGAAAGCCTGTGTACTACATCAGTCTGCAGGAATATCTTTTATTCATGTGTATTAAAAAAAATATGCAAAGAGTTTGTACAAGTTGGGTAGGCAAAAAAAAAAATAAAAAAAAATATAGTTTGACAAAAATAAAGCAAACTCATCCAAACTCATCTCATTGCAGATTTGGGACTTCTGGGCCAAATTGTCAGAAGCACTCCTGCTATCCTTCTTCAGAAACATGCTGGAAATTTTATGTGTATAATTTTTCACCAGTAAATTTTTGCATTCCAAACAAAGCTTTTCATGGGGAAACTATGCCATGCATACAGAGCAAGCCTCACACAGCTGATGATTGCAAATCATCTATTCTTAGTGTTCATCTATTAAAAACTACGGAAAAAAGGAATAACTGCACTAATGAATTCAAATCATGTGGCTCCTCTAGTTTCCTACAGCACTGTGCATGCTTTTTCCAAGCTTTGTGAACACAAGAATTGCTCATTCAAAACTACGTTAGGAAAATGAAAATCACAATCAAAATGTAATTGTTGATGTAAAAACATGAGTCTGCTGCCTTGCAACACATTTTCTTATCTGAGAATATACGTCTCATGATACATTGCATCACAGCACAACTGCTTCAACATCTCAGCCTTACGTGGCCACCAATTAAGAAGAATTCTTGGCATGAATGATGTTCTGCCTGAGGCCAGGTCACTGTCTGATGTAAAAGACTGGAGCTTCAGGGCACTGGCAGTTCTGATCCTCTGTTCTGTACAAGCTGAATGAGCTGATCATTACAGAAACCTTGTGAGCCAAGGTGCTGTTATCATCTCCATTTTACATATGGGGATTGAGGTGCAGTCAAAAGTTGTCTTTGAATGTTCCCTATGAAAAACCTAAGGTCTGATTTTTTGAGTGGGATTAAAATTTTGCAGAACTTTACACATTTCCATCACAGCTCTCATTGACTTTAACGTTGCTTACCTGCAGTTACCAGTTACTGTGAAATCAACAGTTCAGAATTACCAGGAAGCCTGTCTGGGGTGTCAACAAAGTGTTCTAGCAGCAACACACCCCTAATAATAAATCACAGGTGAAGGAACAAGCTTGCTTTCTCTTTGGAAAAGGGGGGTAGGGGAGTGGGGTAGGGATAGGGGGGACACAACCTACCACCTCTTCTCCTCTTCTATATTTAAATAATAGAGTGATTTTGATTCATCTTTTCACTAACCAAAAGTAGTATCTTGACAATTTTAATGGGCTAATTATACACTGATGGTCATCTAGAAATGTGCTCATTTTCAGGTCTTTACGTCCTGACAACTCTAAGAGTTATCAGATGGAAAATTGGTATGCAAACACAGAATTTCAATCACTAAAGCCCTGAAGGAGTGGGTTTTGACTATCCTGAGGTTCTGCCTATGCTGTCGAGGGAAATAAAAGGTTTTTGATTCTCTTGGTCTGGGGTCCAGTCAGTGTCCTGATTAGTTCTGCAAAAGCAAAAACCTTTGCCAATATATTAAAATGCACGATCAGAGCCCTGAGAATCTCTGAGATTAACAGTAGTTCACAAGGGTTTGCACTGACCTTTGTTTCAGTCTCAATTTGCATGAGTTTGCAATGTCTGCATTTTGCTCTGCCTTTCTGGTTGGAAACCTTGAATCCCCTTGCCAGAGCCTGGAGATGGTGAGAGAGCTCATCTTAACCCCAGCGTGCCATTCACAGTGTAGCTGCCGGTATTGCTTGTGCATGAAACCAGTGCTGACAAACAATATTGATTTAAGTCTCTTGAAAGTGTTCTTCCCATGAAATACTGTGTCTGTGAGGGCTCAAGATGATCCTCTTGGCTTGGTGTCTGCCTATCAGTACAGTGCAAGTATGGCTCCTAGCAGTTCAAAGGCAGATGCTAGGTCATAACTCATTTGTGGTCCTACCTACAACATCCTTGTCTACTCCACCACGTCTTCACCATCTTCTGGTTGAAAAGTGAACTCGCAGATATATCCCTTGTGATACACAGATATATTAACTCACATTGTTCTACTGGTTCATCTCCACAAACACTGACAACCCGTTCAGGTAGCACCACATAACTTGACAGCCTGGGTATTTGAGATAACCTACAAAACATGATGTTTTCACCAAAGAAGAAACAGGACACAAGGGAAAGAAGATGGGCCCAAAATGTCTCAGCGGTAACTGTGAGGCTCACAGGACTGTCCAGTTTGGTTCTGTCTCAGTAGGTTGTCCCATGACTCATAAATGTTCCTGACCTTTATTTCATACTGAGACTTGCAGGTAAACAAACTGCATTGTGTGCATGGATCATAGAGTAAGAAGGAGAACAAGGGGAAGAACAGGTTGGAAAGAAAGGCAGGAAAGGAATGGAGCCTTATTAATAATGAGTGAAAGAGAATTGTACAGATAGAAGACAAAATGGTAAAGAAAGGACATGAGAAGTGGGCAACGAAGTCCTTCACTGCTACATACTGGTAGGCCTTATTTTCCATTTAACAAGTGCCTGTCTCCATAGGGTAGGAAGGCAGGGTCACTGAAAAAGCTGCAATAAAATGAAAAATGATTCTAAATTGAAATATATCTCTGTTAATTGTATAACACAGACTACAGTAGCCAGAAATGAAATAATTTTTATGTTTTCCAAAGGAAAAAAAAAATCTTTCTCAATCACAACTCCTAGAATGAACTTTAATAACATTGGTCCAGTTAATTCACTCATGTGTTCTAGTTCTTTCTTGATCACGTCTCAAAACCATCCCTTGGGTTGGTGTCATTCAGCAAAACCAGGCTGTGAGTTGCTGCCCAGAGTGGAGTGAAATGGGGGGCAGCATGTGCAGGTCTGTGAAGGGGCAAATAAGACATGATGACAGAGCGTTTGGAGATGGCTGTATGATTCTTGCTTAGAGCATATTTGGCCCCTAGCAGGGCCCTGACTCTCATACACATTAAAATTCACGTCAAAAAAAAAAAAATTTTGGAAAGGGGAAAAAAAAGTATTGGAAAAAGTAATGTAATAGAGTCCGATATTCTTTTTCATGTTACATTATCCTGCCAACAGATACCATCAATCACAGTTTTTAAGAAGCATGGTGACATTCTAAATGGTCTATGAATATTACTTTGAAAATGAGACTAATTCCTTGGATGAATTTTAACTTCACTTTCCCCCACTGCCACTTTTACTTTTAGAGAACTCTGACTTTCTGTCTCTCTCTCTCCCCCTGCTCTTTCTTTTTCTCAGGATTTCCATGGCCACTGTCATCGCAGACTGCTCTAATTAAACTAACGAAATAGTAGTAGAAGTACCATAAAGAAGTTTCTGTGTGGTATTTTACAGATTGCTTAGAAAGGATTTTAAGCTGAATGAGAGATATAAATAACCACAAAGCAACCTGGTAATATTTGTAACCACTCTTCAGTAATTTTGAATCATCAATTTACATAATACTTCTGAATACAAGATTTTAATTGAACTCTGTAAAATAAGCATGATTTATGCCTGCTATATGACAACACTCCAAACATCCCCAAACCGAAATCCAACATATGAAACATTCACCTAGTCCTTTTCAAATATTTGAAACCAATTTGGACCAATTTCTCTATTTGTGTTGGCTCATTGCACAGAAGTGAACTACCAATGAACTGTTTATGGCTTCCAAATTATCATCTCTTCCACTGGCCTCACACAGGATATGGCAGCCTGGGGAAAACTCTATTAAGCAGATGTTGTCTATTGACAATAACTCCAGAAAAGCACCCGGGACATGTGCATAACTAAGTCCATGGCAATATGATTCTTAAGACTCCCCACAGATACCAGATCTCTTTGGGGGTGTCTCCTGTGTACTCAGGGACTCTGGGGAAAGTGACTGTATCTTTAAATCTTCTTTTTTGAGGACCAAGTGCAAAGTATTTTGTAGATACAGAGTTCTAACCAGATTATGTCTGTTGGTCCTCGTATCTTTTTTTTTTTTTTCCTATTTATTTGCCTATTTTCTAATTCTTATATGGAAAGGAAAAAGGTCTATTTGCCTTTTGTGAGTTCAGACAGGAATACCCTCGATTTCTATGTATTAGTCTTTGCTCAGGCTACCTGTATGCTCAGGAGCTTGGCTGGTGAGTGCTCTGTGCTAAATTGCACCTGATACAGAATGGAGGATGTGCTTGACAACTTCTGCAAAACCTATAAACTAAATATAGATGCTGAGATGGTTTGGACATGCACACCTATCTCTAACTCTAATCTACATGTACATGTAGACACATATGTACACAACTGATATACAGGTTAATAGGTATGATTTTAAGAACAGTGCATTATTCCAATAATTAGTCTTTTATTTTGAATGCCTTGAAGCTAACTAGCTGAGAAGACTTTTCACACGGAATGACAAGACAGAGTTTACAAATGTTGTGTGCAAGATCTACAAATTGTTTGAACCACAAAGGATCTTACTGAGCATGGAGCCTAATGTCTGGGTTTCTTTCTAAGAGCAAATATGCAGGAGGAATTTTCCTCTTTTGACACTGAGCAAATACAGAACTTTGTTACATACCTTATTGCAAGCCACGGTCAGAGAGGATTTTATAGTATTTGCAGTCTGCCAGGGTGAGTGATAAGCTAACCCATTTCATAATTTTAAGCCTCACCTTTCTGCAGGGTGATCTATCCTCCTCTGCTCAGGCAGGCTGCCAAGCAGGACAATTTTTCAGACATGAACTCTGCAGTTATACATTCATATAGCCATCCTACTTTGCCCCTTGTCACTGTCCTTTGCATGTGGAGTTACTGGTTTTTATGTGGGCAGTATTTTTTTCCACGGGCATTGATGGACAGTCTGTGCACTTGCATATATTTTTTTCAAGCAAATATTTAAGATATCCTGTCCTTCCCTGTTGATAGTCAATTTTCAAAGGTGCCTATCTTTGTTAAATTTAAATCCATTTTGTCTGAGTGTAGTCTCAGATACCAACAGTTTGAAGCTGATGGAGAAGCCATTTGTTAACATTCAATTTTGAGATGACTTTTTTAACCTGTGGATAGACATTTCAAGACAGGAAATTTATATTTGTAAATTTTTATTTTATTTTATTTTATTTTAAACAGGACAGAGTATATTATTTCAGGGCCTCAATCCTATAGTAATTATTTGCACTGCCTTAAGTACTGAGTGAATTTTATATTTGGAGGTCGGAACATGTAATTAGAAAGTACATGATCCTTCTGGCCTTCAGTGTTCCTAAAGAGGGTGTAAACTGGTATAGATCCACTGAAAGCGGTGAATTGTTATTATTTACCTAATAGCTGAGCCTTGAAATCCCAAGTGAAATTGAAATCCAGTTTTATTATAGACTGTAAGTGCCATGAGGCAGTTGGTCTCCAAAGAATCTCCCTGTCGAAATATATGAGAAAAAAAAAAAAAAAAAGAGAGGACCAGACAGACGTAGGAGATAAAAGAGTCTTTCTCAGGGGATGCCTAGATTTTCTGAGGCCTGGCATAGTGTCTTAGTCTCTGGGTAATGCTGTCTCTTCAGCCACTGTTTGCCAGTTTCCACCACTGCAAGATCTGATCTCATGAATATGTTTCTAGTCTCTTTTCATAGTAATGCTGAAAAACTGCTGTTCCCAATAAAGTCAGTGGGAGTACAGGGAATTTAATATCTTAGGATCATAGGCTAATCCAGGCTGGCATGGACCTCAGGAGGTCTCTAGACCAACTGGCTGCTCAGAGTAGGGTCAGCCATGTGATCAGACTAGGTTGCTCTGGGCTTTGTCCAGTCATGTCTTGAAAACCTCTGGGACAGAGACTCCAGGCAACCTGCTCAAATGCCTGAGTGTCCTCACAGGGAACAGGTTTTTGCCAATATTCAGCCTGAGCTAATGTTTGAAGTTAGTAATTTAGCCAGTGGAAAAAAATATATATATATTTTGTGAAGTGGAAAGGGTATGTGAATTCAGGCTACATTTCATGAATGTATTTGGCAAAAAAATAAAAATAAAAATAAAAAAGTATCTTCCTTAAATAAAATAGCTTCCTTAAGTATTTTTAATTCAAGTCTCTTCATAACAGAACATATGAACTAGGACTGATCTACCTACTGTGGGAAAGGAGTTTGTATGTGCTCATGTGTGTGTCTGGGGAAAGTGGGGTCAGGCCTAGTACTTAACCACTACACTGCTTAACTACTGTATACTGACTACAATTCAGCATGGTACTGAAGTGCCAGAGCTAGGTGGGACTAAACTAGCAATAGAACCATAAGAGGCTCAGCAGTAGCTCAGGTGCATCCTGAATGTAGTGTAGCTGTGCTGCTTTCAGACCATGAATTTTAGCTTGTGCCTGCCCAATTATAGGTGCCACTTGGCTCTTCTCCATAATTCAGAATAGTCTTCTATTACAGCATATCTAACTGGCAAGAATCAGGAACATGAGCATCCGTATCAGAGGAGTGCTAAAAATGCCTCCCCGAAGGTGTCTCTAAGAATATTTCAGTCAGACTGAAGTAATCTTGTGCCACCCAGAATAATCAAGAACTCAAAGCCCTTAAGGATTTAAAACTTGTCTCTCCCATACCACAGAGTAGCCCCTCAGCACTGGTCTCATGGGCAGAGCGATAGTCCTTTCTGGGTTTTGCAAGTAGTAGTTGAATCCCATTTTGAAGTTAGCCTTTCGTTGCCTAAGTTCTCTTCTGTCATTAAAAATAACCAAAATTTAACTGAAATATTTTGTTCCAGGCTGAAAAAAAATTTTGTTTCAACCAGAAATAATATTATGCAAACTGCCAAGAATCCTGAAAAATTATAATTTCAGGATGACCCAAAACAATGTAGCATGTCCATGCGAACAGTGATGGATTTTTTGGAAAAACCAAGAAGGTGAAAAATCAGTTAGTTACACAGATTTTAGCCTCTGTCTCCTTGAAGCATAAATTAACTGTAGATCAAAGAACAATGTTGAAATGTTTTAGTCCCAAAGTTCTCACTCTTTCAGGAATATATGATTATGCCAAAAACATTAGCTATAGTGGACATTACTTAGCCCACACTGTAAATGAGATATATGTAAGTATACCAGATAGCTGTAAAATATAGAAACAGGCAGACAAGATTAGTATTAATGAAGGTCCAACCTTTTAATTCTTTATTTCTCTAGTTAACCACTCTGTGCATTAATGACTGTGGAATATTTTATGAGTCATCTTCCACTATGTTCACTTAATGCACTCATCATTCTTTCATCTAAAGGTAATTGTTTTCACACAGGTATGGTTTGCTGAGTGTTGAAATAGCAGTCAAGCAACACTGATCCACCCTCCTTGATTTTATTCCTGTTTGTGAAATTAGAATCTAGAAACTTGGTTGTTCTTTTGGGACAAATCCAAAGCATTACATTTTGTGACAGCTTGCACCACATTACTTACATACCAGAGCCCATAGATCCTGTGCAACCCATGGAAGTGGCTGATTTGAGATTAGAGCTCCTCTTTGATTGATCTAGAGTAGCACTTTGCATGCAAGGATGGGGATGGAACTTGCCATCCTTCCTCTCAGAATAAGGAGAGGCTTTTCTGACTTTGCTGAAGTGAGTTCAGAATCTCTTCTCCTATTCCTATCTTCCACCTGAGTGAGGGGCTTGCATAGGCCCCTTTAAGCATCTTGAGCCATGTCTGCAGCCTGCCTGGTGTTTTGCATCAGGTCCAGTATGATCCTGGTAACAAAGGCACTCAGACTCTGTAAGTTATTATTTAAAATGCCATTTATTAGAACTAACAATATAAGAATAGCACAGATAACCTTACGTTCTTTTATATGCTGGACTGCCCTGAGCTGTGTAGAATCAAACAGGACTCATGTGCAGCATACCATGCAGACTCCATCCATAGCAGAGATTCCCCCCTTTTGGTCTTTCAATATATTACATGATTTTCTTACAAGGAAACAATTCTATTTATCATTTCTACAGTCAAACAGAATGGATGTTCTCATGAGAACTTCTTGCTGCACTGTTAGATAAAAGCAGAGCCAAACAGGTGGCGTAGTTGCTCCTACCAAGTGGGAGCTGCCTGCAGGCTCCTCTGTTACAACGAGCTGGTGGAGTTTATCCTGTGGGCAAGGGATTTTGCAGAACAACACAGGTCTGAAGGCCATACTATATTTGCAGCACAACACAGGCATGGGTGTACTCAGGTTAACATTACTGTGGGTCACCGACTCCTCGATGTACGATGGTCTTCTGGTCAGGGTCACTACATCTTGCTGGCTGTGCCCCTCAGGCTGTTGGGACCTGCAATGCCTAAATGCTATTCCTTGCAAAACTCAGATCTCTGCCTTTCTTCTCCCTCCTTCCCTCTCTCTCTCTTTCTTTTTAATCAGCTGAAACCAGCCCCTCCACACACACCATTTCTTTAAACCACAATGTCTGCCCTCTCCCCCAGTGATGCCTTTCCTGGGCAGCACTAAAACTGAGAGGGCAATTTTCACAGGTGTTGGGTGGCTTTTGCTCTCTACTACATTTGGAAAGAGTTGCAAAATCTCTGGACTTCCGCTAATGCAAACCCCAGAAGGGCCCTTACAGCAGCAGCATAGAGCTACTCAGTAAATGTCAGATTAAGAGTCTAAATGCTTTTCTGTTGTGTATTCACCAAGGCCCTCCGATGTTGTGTGAAAACGAGTTAAAGCACATCGGGCAGTAAGGAATAGTGAACTTTATGATTACTGGGTATCACTGGCTGCTAATACAGCTATTAACTGTTGCACTGGTTTCTGCTTCTAACCAATTGTGTGATACCCAATAAATGCTTCATAATAGCACTTCTAGCAGTTTGTCCTACTTTTGAGGTTAACGACCAGTGAGATGATAGGAAGTGATAAAAGTATAAGTATGTAAGAACAGCAGCACTGAATATCCTTCCTTTACCAGACTGTGTGCAACCCTCCTCATACCTTTCCCACGAACCTCTTGAGAAGAGTTTGTTATGCAAGTCTGCAAGATGTGGTTCACACGGTAATGGATAGAGTCAGTTAAACTTCAGGGTGTCTCTTATTCTTACAGTTAGTTACAAAGCAAACATTATTTTTTTTTTTCCAAACCACACCATAGAGATAAAATGCAGCAGGAAAAAAAAAAAAAAAAACCTGGATAAATTGCAGAAAAAATTGTTATTCATAGAAGAGCTACTTCAGGTACTACTGTCTAATTTTTCATCATAGACAAGCAAAACAAAACAAAACAAAACAACAACAAAAAAAGGAAGAACAGTAATATACTACATTCAGTGCTTGAGAAAGTTGATTTCTGAGATATGCTGGTAACATTCCCCCAAAGCAAATAGAAAAGCCCATTCAATGACTTTTGTCATTGAATTTTGTCATTTTGACATTTGTCATTTTGTCAAGTTTGTCTTAGAATTTTGGTGGAAGCTCTAAGAAAGAGAGAAAGAGAGAAAAGAGAGAATGAGGAAAATATGAGAGAAAGAAGGCCGAATTACATTTGCTATATTTAAAGTCCCATCAAGAAATATATATATATAGCATATATATTTATATACTCAGTATATTTCTTGAAAATTAGGGGCCAAATTCCAGTATTATGGAAGTAAAAAAAAATATTTAGGCACAATGTTAAATAGATAGAAAGAATGCAAAAATTGCAATTATTTTAACAACAACAACAAATTATCAGGCTTTTGTTTCTGACTTTGTGTGCCTATTGCACTTGCCGTGTTCTTATTTATGCTTACTTTGGGTATATATCCATTCCTTTAATGAAGATTTTGTAATGAACTACAAAGAACAGAGACATATAAAGGAATGCAATGAGCAGCTCTGCACAGGGGCCAAAATCTGAGTTCAAAACTAGCCAGTAATGGGCCAGGATGGATTGCTTGGATAATACTGGGTAAATCTGAGATGTCACTATCATTCAAGAACAGTATACCCAGTTTTGTGAGACATTCAGTAAAGAAGCTTACTGACTTCTCCAGGTTAATTAAATTATGCAGGTCTTCCTGCCTCCTATCTTCTGAGGTATTTATACATTTGTAATCACAAATGCACTTTGCTGTGCACCAACTTACATTCCAGAGAGTGAAATATGGACTGCTTCTGGTAAGCTTACACCAGGCAACTAAGGCATTTTCAGTATTTTCAAAGGAAGAAGTGAAAACTGTCCTGCTTCCCGTTAGCCTAAAGAAGCCAGCATCAGTGTTGTACTTGAGAGCTTCTTAGACTTCCACCCTGTCATTGTGATGAGTTAGTTAAAATGTGAAGTTCTTTTATGTCTGTATTAGTAATTTCACTAGAGCTAGAACTTGCTTTTATAGAGGCTGCACTGCCTAGTACGATAACTAACAGTATGCTAATGGTAGATTAAAAAGCATAGTTTTTTTTTGTGGTTGTTGATTTTTTTTAATCTGTTTTGTTTTGTTTTGTTTTGTTTTCCAGTCCACTGGTGGAAATTACATTATTAGCCTGTTGAAATGCTGTATCTATTTAGCAAATCACAGTTTCTCCAATGATTAATACAAGGGCCAGCAAGTCCTTTCACTTAGAAAATAATTCTGTATACTATTTCTAGTTATGTCTTTATCTTTGAAATAAATATTTCCACTTGTTGGAAAAAAGAAAGAAAGAAGGAAAGAAAGAAGGAAAGAAAAAGAAAGAAAGAAAGAAAGAAAGAAAGAAAAAGAAAGAAAGAAAAAAGAAAGAAAGAAAGAAAGAAAGAAAGAAAGAAAGAAAGAAAGAAAGAAGAAAGAAAGAAGAAAGAATGAAGGAAGAAGAAAGAATGAAAGAAGAACAGAGCAGAAGAAAAGGTGAGAAAGAAAGGAGACAGAGACAAGGAAAGAAAGAAATATAAATAAATTTAAAATATATAAAGTCTTTTTGCTGCAATTCCTTCTCTTCAATATGTTTGCCAAAGTTTCCAAGTGATGTATTTCATGGTGACACGTCACATGTTGTGTCAGTCATACTGCATTACATTAGCAGATGTGACTGACAAACCCCAAAGTGACAGCACAATGCAACACATCATCAAGAAAATTAGAAGAAAAAGTTTCCCCAAAGTATAATGAAAAAGATGCTCTTAAATATTCCTCCTAATGGTTTTCTCTCTCTTTTTTTTCTTTTTTTTTTCTTTTTTTTTTCTTTTTTTTTTCTTTTTTTTTTCTTTTTTTTTTTTTTTTTTTCCTGCTAAATGCTGTATGACTGGTGAGACTTTTGTGAATCATTCACAGGAGATACTTGAGTTTTATTTAAAACTGAGTGTCTGGGAGGTGAGTAGAAGTGTAAGTATGTGTGTTGTGGAGAGATGAGATCTCCAAAGGTTTACAAAATAGTATGTTTTCATATAATAAGTTGTATTTGAGGCTGGTTTGACATATGTAGGTGAGTTGTATGTTCTCCTACAAATTCTTCATACCCCATCTTTTTCCTCTTAACATTTCAAGCAAGATAGGTTGTCCTAACATATTGTAGACAGATGTGAACACACACTGTGCTAACTTTAAGCTGCCCAAAAGCTGGTTAGCATGGGAACCTGCAGAGAGGCATAGTATTGCAGCCTGGTCTCCCTTTTCTTCAAAGCAGTTACATAGCTGCATAGCTTTTGAGCAGCTGTGAGCATAGGCAAACTGAGCTTGAACTTTTAATCTGTTATCACGGTTAAATTCATCTCCATGACTGAAAATTTGTTCCTTTTGTCTCCTTTGAAAGACATACCTAGCTGCAACCTAACATGGGCCTGACAAAAAGACCTGAGTTAGCTTAAACAATTCTGGTAGAAGAGTCTTGATTTTTTTTCTAAGCCAGATCATACTTCTGAAACTGTATTTGTAGTCTATTATTGTGCTCATTATTATTATATTATTATTATATTATTATGTGCTCATTATTATCATTATTATTATCATATTATTATGCTATTATTCTGCCACCTCCGAGGCAGAAGTGTGGTAACACCCTCAGTCCTTGTATAACTCTGACAGTGCTCTGGACACTTGTATTTTTGTGTAGAACTCTACCTGAATTCTGTAGCACCAAGTCAGGGAGGGAAGTATACCAGTGTGGTATTAATCAGAGGATGACATCTCTCTCAAGAAAAGTCCAAGCTGACAACGATGTGTCTAAGTGGTAACAAAAGCAGGATGGACACTTTTTCCCTTTATTGAAGTCTGACTACTATTGACAGAGTTTAAATCTTTAATTTTACCGGGTTAATTTAAATTGACAAATATGACCTTTAAGCTGAAATAGGCAGGGTCATGCACTGGCTGAATGCATTCCGTTAAAGTAACACCATTTAAATTGGGACTTAAGACTTACTAATGGATTTCTGTATAAACTGAACTGTCATAACTGTCTTTGGACATGGTTAGACCAGTCCAACTGCATGTGAATGAGATATTCACTCAAGATGTAATAATTAGTGTTTTAATCATATACAAATGCTGTTACCATGAACCTGGCTCAGCTGAGCTGATACATGTTAACATGTTGAGCTATGACTACTCAACCATATGTCTGAGCTTTCAAAATTTTTTATTTTTTATTTTTTTTTTGTGCGTGGAGACATGATTTACATCATATGTAAACAGTACCAGTAGGGTTACTAGAGAGCAATCACAAATAATAGAATAGTTTGGGTTGGAAGGGACCATTAAAGACCAGTAAGTTCCAACCCCCCGGCCATGAGCAGGGACACCTTCCACTAGATCAGGTTGCCAAAGCATCATTCAGCCTGGCTTTGAATACTTCCAGGGCTGGAGCATCAACAGCTTCTCTGGGCAACTTGTTCCAGTGTCTCACCACCCTACTGTATTAGATAACGTCGAGAATTTCACAGGATCACTTTTGAACAAGTCTGGCAGTCTGTCACCCAGCTTTTACAAAAGCAAGCACTTACAAAAGACCACAAGGTCCAGACAAAGTGTAACCTGCAGTCAAACTTTGTATATAGTGTTATGCACAAAGGATTTAGTTGGCTGTAGAAAAGTCCCAGCCATGCTCAAGCCAGCCAGGAATAAAACATAATGTATGAAAATTCCTTCTGTTTTGGGATCATCATCTGCTGATTTACTGAGTTGGGACAATGGGCATATATACATATGTAGCCTGATCCTTTTAGATACTAACTAAAATTTTGATGCACACAGTAAGTAATGGACAGGATATTGAAGGATTAAGCCTTAGATGTAACATTCAGCTGCCTGAAACTGATGTGGGCAGATGACCTATCTTAGTTCTCCATGCCCTATTTAATCTGCGTGGATATATGAAAAGCCATTCTTTCAATTCCTGCCCACAAGTTATTCTCACTCCAATTTCAATGGGAGAAATTGCTATTAGCTTCTCTGCTTGAAAACATCTGGCCAAAAATGTTATGTAATATACATATTTTATTGTGAAAACATGTTGTCCTCTGGTTTATAACAGGAACTGATAACTACTGGACATATGCCTCCTAAGCAAGCTGTGTTCTTTTATACCATACACAGCCTCTACCTTCCAACAGTGTGTTAAACAAAGAGGGTTTGCACACTTTCATTTATTGTGCTGGACAAAGCCCACACAGGCTAAAGTACCAGTGAAGTCGTTAAGGGTGCACGAATTCAGGGTGGAAAAAAGGTCAAGAAAAAAAAGAAACACTGCTTCAGAAGACCTTTTCTTTTAAGTAGTCCCTGTTCCTTGTCAAAAGCTTTGGGATGGATGGCGTATTCCGAAATCTTTTCGTGGATTTTGCATACAAATTCTGCAGATAGCAGAGGGAAAGGGGAGGGTCAGCACAGTAGGGCCTAAGATGTTAGGATGAATCTAAAGTTCCATTGAAACATTCTGCCTGTCTAAAATAGAATTATTTTATTATTTTTTTTTAAACTACAGAGGAATAGATGGATATTAAAAAAATACCTACTGCTTCCTTTCTCTTGTGGCTGGCTGCAAAGAACCTGCATGACCGTAACTGGAGATGTGACACATAATTAGTGTAGGGCAGACTTCAAAATGTTGGCAATATGCATCCAAAAACTTTGCATGCTTATCCAAACTTCTTTGGTCTAGAGACAAGGCTGACAGAAAAGCTTTCTTTTTAGGATATTCATGCCACCACCTGGTTGTCAAATAGTCTGAAACATTGCAAGAATACACTCCTGTGTGATATTTCAGTAATTAGGCCTTTGAGTTGTGTTTGGATTGGGGTTGTGTACATCAGCATAGTTCTAATGACGTCCGTTCAGGATCTGTCTCATAAAATTCAAAGGGAAGTTAGAATAAAACAGCATCAATGCAGTTCAGTCCTTTTCTTTCTTTTTATACTCAAGGAGGGATCAGTCTAATTTTGGTTTAGTTTGAGGTTTCAGCTGCTTGGGCCAGTCATACAAAAAGTATCAAACAAAAGTCCTTGATGCAACAACTTCAGGAAAGTACTCATCTATATCAGCGAATATCACCAGAGCCACATATATACCATGAACAACCATATTATTGGGACTGTGCAGTTGTGTATGGTGACTGTTTCAGCAGAGGTTTGAATTCTAGTAATTGTACCTCAACTTTTTTATTTTTTTTTCCTTGTTTCTTTGTTAGTTAAACCATTCTGGGTTTGCAATTTCTTCAATTCAAATAATAATTCATTTAAAAATAACCACCCTCCTCTATCTCATGCTATACCCTGAATGACATCACTATGACTTTATACTGACTCTAAGGTCCAACTTTATTCTCCAGGTCACTGGACTGTTTGGGAACACCACTGAGGAGAGGTTCTGGGGCTTGTCTGGAAGAGCCCATGCACAGCCCCTCTTAGCTAGGTGAAGAGAAGAAAACTCTGAACCACTAGCAGGTTAGCTGAAGGTTGTGGATGTGCATTGCAGCCTACACAGACAACATGAAAACAGATGAATGTATGACAGCAATGAAGGTCTGATGAAGAGCTAGGGTTTGCAGATTTGAAATAAAAGCCTCCACTTAAAGGTTAATAATAACGACAGTAAAGGATACTTCCCTATGAAGTCAATAGTGCTGCTGCAAACATATCCATAGCTTCAAAGCCCATCTTTACTGGAGGATGATGAGGAGAGAAAAAACATAACTTTCTATGCCAAAAGGACACTGGCAGGTTCCAGAACTGGCAGGGAGTGCCACCTTGGTCTTTCAGTTGACTGTCCTTCTACTTGAGGTTGTGAGTGAAGAACTGAGAACACCATGATGACCACAGTCATGGTGCAGCTAGATTTGGCTGAAAACCAAGAAAACTAAAGTTTTTTCTTGTGTCTATATTGCTGTCTGGGAATTTGGCTTAGCTTCATGTACCTAAGTGATCCTGGGACTGATTTCAAATTTGCAGCTGTTTTATTATCTGATTTTGGATTCCTTTCTAAAAGCTGTCTCATGTTCCACCTTGCTTGGTGACAACATATCCACAAAGGAAAGTTACCTGGTTTGCTACCAAAACATTTCACAAAAACTATTAGCCTCGTTATCTGTTACATAATGGGGCAGAGGTATCAACTGGATAGGGTCCAGTTTAAATCCGCTTAAAGTGTGTTTTAAAAGGACGTGGCTCCATTATGAAGCACTTTTAAAACATTGGGAAATTCTCATTTTGTGGGCACACACTGTTCAATGGATGTTAATGTTAAGGTCAGTATTAACAGAAAGCAAACTTCAGGGCTTTGTAAGGAAGCTATGATGTCTTATTATTTATCAGTGGGGCAGTACCCAGGTTGGTTTTACAGTCATGACTGACTGCTGAAAGTCTGAAAAACAATGTTCAGGGATAGTAGAAAGGAAAGCAGGCTGTCATTTCTGCTATCCATTCCCCTGACCCACCACATGCTCACATGAAGATGTGATTTGTTTATCTGCATTTGATTTTATTCAGTAGTCATTGTCTCTGAAAATGTGCAAATAAAATAATGAAGAACATGATAAAACAGAGCAGGAAAAAATCTCTCTCTATTTAAAGCAGCTGTTTGGGTGCCAGCTGCTTAGTAACAAATACATCTTTAATGAAATCAAACAATTCAGCAGGATTTATTGATTGCTAACAATTGTTTTAAATACAGTTTGGTAGGCTGGGCTGTTTGCATCTTTTTTTGTCCAATTAGTTCAGTTGGTTTGAATTAGAGATACTTTGCTATTATCTTAAAAAATGCAACTCACTACACAGCATATTATTTCCAACCAGAATAAAGTGCGGGAGAGATGCATAGAATAAAATATTTTGATGCTATTTAGCTGTTTAGAGGAAGGCAGCAGTGTGCCTTGTCAAGCCCTTTTACCTCAGCAACTGTAGTTCAAATCCATCCCGAGATCTTGAGTGAAGAGGATATGGTGTTCTTTTCTTGGATCCTGTTGAACAGTGGAAAGGACAAGGACCCCTGTTTTTTTGTGGCACTTCAGAGCCAATTTTTGAAAGAAGAATAAGAGAGTCCTGTGGAAACTTAAATCTTAGGGCTGACCTCTATCTGCCTGTAGTTCCACTCTTGCTAAAATTGAGGGGAAATATATAAGCACTATTGCAAGCTGATGGACTAGATGGCACAATAAGTCCTTTTAGTCCTGTTTTCTATGAACTTATGAAAATGCACTGCTGACTACAAAATTGAAGAAGTTCTATTCCCAGACAAAGCACTGATTTTTCATAGAATTACATATCAGTCATATCAGTACTAGTCAGAAATCCCTAAGCACCTAGCTATTTTCAATACACCTGCAGAACCATTAAAGTATTCATAAAGGACTGATCCTGCAGGGCTTTTAGATTCAGCAAAGACTGTCTCAGGTTTCGTGGGAATTTTTGATATGAAAGGATTGAAGGTTTAGACTCAAACATGCATGCTGTATACAGCAGAAGTATGTGAAGTTCATTGTTGGTGATTTCCACTATTTTTTCTCTGCTTCAGCGAGCATGAGAAATATTGTATTCTAAGTGTTGGACACACCTCACAGAACCACAGTACCAAGCTGAGATAACCATTCAAAAGCACATGCAAGCTAAGAAAACAAATGGAGTAGATAATTGACTAAAAACACTAATGTGTTTTCCTGAATGATGTGTTTAGACAAACTAGTGCTGGCATATGATATATTGAAACTAAATGGTAGTTTGAAACTGTAGATGCTCGGGCCCCACACTGTGGGGTAAGGCTATCAAAATGTCACAGATAAATGGCTTTGTTAAGTCTCTGCTCATATAACAGCTATCCACACAAGCAGACCTGTTGTAGTCATTATGGTTATTCAAGTGCGTAAGAACTGCTGACACCAAGTGTGCAGAAATGGGACTCATATATATTTTCAAACTAAATGGTTCACATGAAGCATACTGGTTTATCTGAGACTGACAATCCTTTTGGAATGCATTGTGCTTCATTCTGCATCCTAATTTTGTGTCAGGCATTTGATCAGTGCATGAGAAAGGCAGCAGCACGCACCGTACACCAGAGAGCAACCCCGACCCACATATCACCTGTTAAACTTGTAGTGTCTTTATATCAAGCTCCAGATCATATCTTAATATACCTGTGTAGTCAAGTCAATAACATCATTTTTCCATGTTACATGTAAGTCCCTAGTTCTTCCAAGCATTTTATCATAACAAAAGCTTGGTTCATTTTTTTCGTATCTCTTCTAAAATAACAGAAATCTCTTGTTCACTACTGAACTACTGGTCAGGTGTTGTGGTGGTAGGGTGCAATTGTTATGTGGACAAATAAACTATGCTTCCTTTTGCACAACACCTCAAGCCCAAAACCTGTCACCACCACGGCGAAGTTGGAGGAGTGGAGCATGCTGATATTCCCCAGCCTATCGGTCCTTTATAAAGTTTCAGCATCACTTCCAGCAGATTATCTGTGGTGTGAAAACAGCCTGGTTATCAGGTATGGCTTTTTGTTTAACAGTTAGCCTGACACTGCAAATCAGTAAGACCACTAAAACCACCAGCCTAGATCAGCACTTGATAACAAGTCATTGCTATTGGCTTCAATATGCTTTTTTAAAGGGTATGCAGAGCAGAAAATCATCTATTATAATGTATGCTACCAGTGAGGAAAGTCTGTTTGACATCATGGGCTACTATTCACAACGATTGAGTAGCTTTAACTGGGATGTTGAAGTTCCCACAATTGGCTGTGGCTCCTCTTTCCTTCAGAGGTAGTTGCTGCTGAGTTGCGTTCACAGCTGGTATTTTAGAATGGATCCTTGCCTTGAGCTCCAACTGTACAGGCATAGTAGTTGTTATGAAAACAACTATATGTCATTGCAGTGGCAGCAGGATCCTCTGAGGGGCTGTGGCATCCGGGTGTGAGTGAAAACCACTTTGACGATCAGATTATTGCTCATGTATCCTGACAGAAACATTCAGTGCTTTGTAGAAATCCATTTTATATTCAAACAAAGTAATTCAATTTGATGCAGTACTTGCAAGAATATATACTACAGTGTGGTTAATGTTCCACTGAGACTCTGTCTCCATTCACCTGGTAGGTACTTAACAGATCTCAAAAATACTATTATTACTATTACTAGTAGAGGCCACAAAAAGAGGGTTCAGGCTTCCTTGTGCCAGGCACTACACACTTAGTAATAACAATCCTTGAGGTCAAGGTTTTACACATTAGCTAGATGAAACGAGAGGGAAACAAGGCAAAAGGAGACAAATTTATTTATTATTTATTTTCCAGATGCATTCATCGAAGAAAAAACAACTGAGCCTCTGAAGGAGTAGCCCAAAGACATCTCTCCCTAGGATCAGCTATAATTTTATTTCACAAATCGTATTCAGTTGTTGACTTTATCACTTATCAGAGGAGATAACTCTGCAGATTATGTCTTTTCTAAATTCTTTGGAAGAGTAGGAACACTATTATTGTGAACACACACAAGAACAGATGCATGCAATAAAATTAAGGCTTTCATTATTTTAAGACTGAATGGAATGATGTATGTAGTATTTCAAGTCCCACTGATATAAATATATAAGTAGTATCAGCAGACCTACATGTGGTTACAGTAATAAGATTTATAGTTCTTGACCTAGAGACCTGAGCTGTAGCTAGAGTCCCTGTGGTGCTATACGTCTGGACATAAACCATATTCTTTCTCCTTCACAAGCCAAATCAGAAAATATTTCTTTTCCAGTCTTCCTACTTATTTGAAGTAGAATGCAAATGAAAAAATTTGGTTGAGCTGCAGCAAATACATTTGTTAACTCCTCTCCAGCTGAATATAGAAAACAGCTAATCTGACTTTGTGCAAATCAGTGGTATCTTGGTAGCACTCAAAACAAGCACTTTCTATTTATTTATTTATTTCTATTTTATTTTATTTTATTTTTCCTGTTCTGAAGAGAATCTAAACAGCAAAGTCCGTAAAGCTCAGGAAAAGGTCCATTGAGAGCAAACATACAAGCAAATTAAGGGTGGAAGCAGTCTGATCAAGTGCAGACATCTGTAACATACACAACATATCTCCTCCTGAAGCAGAAACTCAGATACATCAGACAAATTGTTTCCTAAAGATGCCTATTTCTCCCAGTTGAGTGCAGGGTAACTGTATCAGATGTAGGTGCCTACACTGCAGATCTTTAAGGTTAGATGAGAACAATCCCATGTGACATGACCTGTCTCAGTTCTCAGCAGAGCTCTCTGGTGGGTTTAAGAACAAAAAAATATCTGAAGCTCAGCTTGCAAGGAGAGTGAGAGTGTCCATCTGGGACTTTTAGGTACATAATTTTATATTATCTGTACCACTAAAAGAAAGGTGCAAACTGAGCTCAAAGTTGCTTGACTTTAAACATAAATAGAGATCCTGACTTGTTTCTTTTCATGCGAGACAAAACTGAGAAGCAACCTCAACTTTGCTCTTTCCTGGATGTTACATCATGCTAATTTGAAAAAACAATGATAAGAAGGTTCAAATGGAGAAAGGAAATGCTTAAAAAGTACCTTTGACACCCACGGTTATGTAATCTGCACAATCACAAAGAGATTTCTGTATGAAAAATGTGTGGGGATGGATTCTAAGCAGAGAGGTTTCACATTCCTTAAGCGTATGACTCAGAATGAATCCATTTTAAATAGAAATGTTTTGTCACTTTCAGAATAGATGGGTGGGAAAAACCCTACTCAACTTTCCTACACTTTTTTTTTATTTTCCTTGATTCTCCCTGTAGGTCATTTACCCACAGCACTTTGTTTCCTCTGTTTATCTTGTGTGTACACCCTCTATTTAATCCAGCACCCTTCTTTTGTTCATCCCTATCCTTCTTCTAATTTGTTCACTTCTTCCATTTTCTTCTTATTATAGATTTGATCCAAAGGCAGCTCAAGGCATGGGAGGACATTCCACAGGCTTTTGTAACCTTTGTATGAAGACTGCCCCTTGCAGTCTTCCTGTTTAACCATATTATGCCTTATTAACCTGCTATATTGATTTTCTCCAGTTTTCCCTTTTCTGGAATCTACTTCTGTCATTATCTTCGTTGTGCAAACCAGACTAATTAAGCTGACATTCAAAGGCCTCTTTTTTTACTTGCAGATAGTCTTTCAAAATCACAAATCCTGGCGTTACCAGTGCTTAAAGAAATACGAAATCTTCATAAACCCAAGCTTTCACTCTGCTTGCTTGAATTGTCCAGTTGGCTTCATCCACACAGATCATAATATATAATAGAATCATAGAGTCCTTTTAGGTTGGAAAAGACCTCCAAGATATCAATCCCAACCGTACCTAGCACTGACAAGTCTACCACTAAACCATGTCCCTAAGCAACACATCTACACATTTTCTGAATACCTCCAGGGATGGTGACTCAACTGCTTCCCCGAGCCCGTTCCAATTCCTCACAACCCTTTCAGAAAAGAAATTTTTTTTCCTAATATCCAACCTAAACCTCTGCTGGTGCAACCTGAAGCCATTTCCCTTGAGCCACTCAGACATAGACTATGTCCATACTCTAGCCTGCAGCAAACAAGATCTAATTACATTTGAAATTTGAGAAGGTGAAATATGGGATAGAAGGCATGTGTGTCTCTGTGTGTGACAGAGGAGGAACCACAGATAAGAGAGACTGAAGGAGGAGTGTTTAGCTCAGTCCTTCTCTCTGACTTGTTATTTTGCTAAATATTAGGGAAAAGAAAGAACATTCTTTTTAGCTTTGTTACTTCTGCCTTCTCTTACACTCAGCTTTATTATCTCTTTCATGTTCTCTTCCTTGCGTAACACCACTACTGCAACCTGCAAACCAGGCAACACCATCCCAGGTCACCTAATCTTTCCTCATTCTCTGCTGACCACCTCTGCAGAATTTACTTCTTTCCAGCACCCCCTGTATCAGACCCCTCTCTTCCACTGAAATGCCTTTATAATTTCCATGGGACAAATTTGTCCCCGAAGCTGGCTGACATGACAATAGAAGGTCTCCAGATAGAGAGGGACTGAACACATGCAACTTCAGCATTTATTTCAGCTCACAGCCCTCAATTGCTCTGGGAGGTTATCAGATTAGGAGTTTGAATGATTTTATTATTATTATTATTTTAATATTTAGAAGCTGCTGTGACAACTTTTTGCTATATCCCATCAGTGCAGTGGACCTACAACACACTTGCTATATTTTATCTCTCTCTTGCTATATATATCTTATTATGTTATATATATTATTATATACAATATATCTTGCTATATTTTATCTCACTCTATAAAATGACTTAAAAGTATAACTGAATATTTTCAGGTGGATTGGCTTATAGCACAGTGGTCCAGGCTGGAAAATGATAGAGGGTTTAAGTCCTTCATATCTTCACTGCTTTTGGTTGTTCTTTTCAACATGTGATGTGGACCAAGAGCAAGCATTTTAATTTTGCACGTTCAGGCACGTAGCAGATAGTTACACATGTGCTATTGGGCATCTATAAAACCAGATGCCAAATATCAGGTTCACACATTTTAACTGATTTTTAATGGATTTCTCTCATTATTTCTACTTAAGAACACAGAATTGCAAATTTACAGGAGTAAAATTCAGTTTGGCTTCAAAACCTTACAATGTAATTAACTGAGACTTTATAAAAAAAAAAGGCAAAAATAATAAAAAGAAAATAATTGGCAAGCCAGCACATTATTAACATATTAATACTCTGACCCTTTCTGTACAAGGCTAATGAATTCAGTTATGCTGCATCCATAGGATGCTGTGACAGACGTAGAAAAGTGAGGTAATGTAGCTCAATTACACCAATCAAAAGGTTGCTGTGTTCAAAGACAAGGATTAGTGTTAATAATTTTTCTCCAGGGAAGAAAATGCTGGATCCAGGTTCCTTCAGGGCCTGTAGATCCTTGTCAGGATGCAGAAAGGAAAGGATTCTTGTAACTAGGTCATTTCAGCTTCTTTTGTTTGGCAAGAATGGCCTATGAGATAAAACATTAGGAGATGCTTCCCTGTGTAATTGTTATTTTATTATGATTGATTACATTTACTAGGGTTAAATAAAAACATTTGTGAACGGTAATTGCTTAAACCTTTAAAAACTCTCATAAAAACACAAAAACTATCTTCAATATTGGTTCAAGATTCTAAAATTACACATACAATGGAATAATAATTACAGAAAGTGCATATAATACACAGGTATTACTGAATTTCTCTTCATACACTTGAATACCATTTTTAAATTGTCTGTTAAATTGCAGTAATAAAGAGTAGCCCAAGCAGGGACAATACATGCTACACATACTATGTACATTTGAATCAGGAAACAAATCTCTCTGCAATCAGTTTATAATGTTTGTTTCCCTTCTTCATCATTAAAGCAAAAATCTTATAGTAGAGAGGAGAAGTGCAAGCAAGATGTAGTACTTGCAGCTCCAGCAGACAAACAACTTCTGTAAGTTTGAGGTCACTAATGGGTTTTAAGGAGGCTAATAAAGGGCAGAATTGGGGGGAATGTATCCAAGGCTGGTTAAGCCTCATTGAACTCCTGTCAAAGACCACAAAGGCTCTTGTGAGTATCCTTCTCTGCCCTGCCAGCAATACCCCAACTTGTCTACCTAAAAATATTGTTTCCAAACTGGTCTCATTAAACAATATAGTGATAGCGTTATGGTGAGTTTTCTGTTTTTCACTGAAAGGGAGGGAGCTCTTTACATAAGACGAATATTTGAAATAGAGTAGAATATGTTGGTACGTAATGGAAAACAGGAATGTGGAGATAAGAGATGTTTAGCTTATTTATATTCTGATATATTATTATTTTTATTTTTTATTTTTATTTTTATTTTTATTTCTCTGAAATTCCAGGAGTGAGATTCAGTCCTTGGTAAGTCAATGGCAAAACTTTGTTTCTATGTTGTTAAGATCTTCCTCTGATACAGGAAGGGGAGTGAGTGGCAGATTCCTGTGTTTTTGTATTCACCGTATGCCTGGTAATTCTTAACATCATTTATATAGGGCTGGGTCAGATTCAAAACTTGCCACATGTCAACATTTCCATTCCTAAATTTACACCCATGGAGTTATTTCAAATTCTTCAGATGAATAAAGATACTCTTATGACTTTGAAAGATATTGCCAAAATGTATTTTGTATTATTTCTACATTAATGACATTTAATTGTCTAAGAGAAAAAAAAAGTGTACTAGTATATGTATGAAGGTAAAATAAATGATTCATACAAAACATAGTGTACGTATTGTATTTCTGTCCAGTTATTACATGAATATGTTATTAACTTGCTTAGGCTTGTAGAGGTTTCATTTTTCATGTCTTTTCTACATACTTGCTTCCTGTTCTGAGGAAGTTTCTAGCATCTAAATAAATTATGTCACATTAAGATATTTTGAGGGAATTAGGGCCATAAAAATTAGGTCTTTGTGGGGCTTGGCTTAGATGACTTCCTGGCTTCTTAGGTGTGTGATTTTTCTCTTGTTAGCTATAGGTTTGAGTTGTTAACAAAGGTAGAAAAGAAACTGAAGTTTTTATTGCTAAAGAGTAAGAATTCTGCTTTTTTCTCTTATTCAAAACAAACAGAATCATTGCTTTGCAATTTTATGCAAAACAAAGCTCATAAAGTTTTTAATTCCTGTGTTTTGTTGAAATCAATTTACCTTTTTCCTATTTTAACTTATTTTTAATCACAAGACAATAGTAATTCTAAATAATAACTAAATATTCTGCTCTGACAAGGTCAAATTGGAATTTTCCAACTCTATTATAATTTATCATTCCTGTTTTTCTTAAAGTGATGTGTCTTCACAATTGACGTTTCCAAGAATTTTTTGTCTCCTATGAGTTCTAATTTCTTAGCAGAAAAATATAACATCATGTAATATCCAAGCAGTTCTAACATTTACTCTTTCCTCACAGTATTGTGTTACTATTGATTTACACTTAAAAAAAAAAAAAAAAAAAAAGGAGGGCAAATTCAAGGAATACTGATTGATCATATGAAGCCATGTATAGAAATACTCAAAAGAAGACAACAGTGTGACAGTTATATTTACAGCACTTTGTCTCTTTTTGAGTTTCCGGTGCAACATCGTAAGATTTTGTTCCACTTTAGTGTTGCAGCTCAGTTTTCAGAAGGGCAAATTTTAATGTTTGCTATCTGATGTAAATCTTATGGTTCGTGTATTTATTAGTATACCAAGTGTCTTAAATCTCTGACTTCAAGTACTCTAGTTCCTCAGAATAAGAGGTTACAGGTACATGGAATTGAATAGATGGATTTAAATCATATTTCAGTCTTGGGCTATAGGCAACTATGGGTAAAGCACTGGGTCTAGACTGCTTTTTAAGAGGCAACTCCATCAATAAAAATTGGGTAAGAAATAAATATGGGTAAGAAAGAAAACCAGAAGAAGACTTGATTAAATGGCTACACTCCTATTCTTAAAAATGCAATAAATACAATAAAATAGAAATAAAATAAAACTAAACCAACCAACCAACCAACCAAACAAAAAGCCTTCAGAGTTCAGGAGAAAGCACATTCACTTTGACAATGATAAATCTCTCAGAAAATAAATATAACTTCCAGATGGTTTTTAGACCTTATGGCAGAATCCATTTGATTCTGTATTACCTTTAAATGAGTGATTGCACTTATTTACAACAAATTGGTTAGTAGTTTTTTTATTGGTCACTTGCAGGGAAGAGCTTTAGTTTCCAATGTTTTTAAGTGACATTCATCTAACCACATGTGGAGATCAGTATCCCCACTCTGTTCATAGCTTAATTTAGGTGGGTAAGTCCTGCTCTTTTCATCTACCCCACAAGAATTCTGAAATTTTTGACTTATGAAAATGAGAAAATCCTGCTCTGTTTTGTGTATCTTTGAGAAACTTAAAGAGTGTTCTTTAGGTCTGTCAAAAAATATTAGTTAAGATCAGCAAAGAAGGATGTTTATGTTTAGTTTCATCAGAACAGATTTATTTTATGCTTGAAGTAGTTCTGAGTGGTTTTGTTCAGGGCTACACAACGAGGTCATGAAAAGGAGAGAAAGAAAACCCTGAACCATTTCCCCTTTGGCAACTTGAATAGGTGTGAAATTGTGCTAATGTAATTCCAAAAAAATAATCAGTCATGTTTTAGTATTCTCTACCTAAGAACAATTTTGCCATTTGCCTCCATGTAACAATCTCTCTCTCAACCTTATTCCCAGCAGTATGAAAAAGACATAGATGCAAACTTATCAAAGACTAACCAAGACAGGATATCTCTGATCCCTTGATTCCCTTCGGGGAACTCCTTCCACTTAATGCTGTTGGCAAGCTAGTTATTTTCTCAAGCTCTCTGGAGGCTTTCTGAAATTTATTTCCAAAGGTGTCTATTTATAGTATGTTGCTTTTTTTAACACTACTTTGCATTTATTTATAAAGTTAGAATTATTATATTATTACATTTTAAGCTTGTGTGCATGAGATATCATTCTTTTCCCTTAATATTCCCATACTCCCAGATAACCTTTTATGAGGAGAGAAAATGTGTACTCATTTTGAAAATTTCTCCTGTTCTCATGGAAGATATAATGTGTGGTAACTCACTCATTTAGCAGCAAATTCAATTTTAAAATATGTTCTGATTTCTGGCAGTACATAACCACATCTCAAAGGAAATTTGGCTTCAGGAGAGGCTTTTTTCAGGCATTAATTCCACAGAAGCACAGTTTCATGTATGCTAACCCTTATCGATTAAGAAAACTTGCAGAACCACATAGTAACACATCAATGGCTAGCCAATAAAAACAAATAGCATTGTAGCTGATCACACACAAAGGCTGATTCTCAATGGATGTAATATCATCTTTGGTTCATTAACCTCAATGCAGCTAAATGGATTTTACATCAGACCTAGATCTAACTTTAATGTGTGATCTGTTAAAAACAAAAAAGAAAAAAGAAAAAATGGAAAAGAAAAAAGAAAAAAAAGAAAAAGGAAAAGGAAAAGGAAAGGAAAAGAAAAAGAAAAAGAAAAAAAAAAGAAAAAGAAAAAGAAAAAGAAAAGAAAAAGAAAAGAAAAAGAAAAGAAAAAGAAAAAGAAAAAGAAAAAGAAAAGAAAAAAAGAAAAGAAAAAGAAAAGAAAAAGAAACGGAAAAAGAAAAAAGAAAAAGAAAAAGAAAAAAGAAAAGAAAAAGAAAGAAAAAAAGAAAAAGAAAAAGAAAAAAGAAAAGAAAAAGAAAAAGAAAAAGAAAAAGAAAAGAAAAAAGAAAAAAGAAAAAGAAAAAGAAAAATGAAAAAAGAAAAAAGAAAAGAAAAAAGAAAAGAAAAAGAAAAAGAAAAGAAAAAGAAAAAGAAAAAGAAAAGAAAAAGAAAAAGAAAAAGAAAAAGAAAAAGAAAAAGAAAAAGAAAAAAAGAAGAAAAAGAAAAAGAAAAAGAAAAGAAAAGAAAAAGGAATAAAGAAAAAAGAAAAAGAAAAAGAAAAAAGAAAAAGAAAAAGAAAAAAGAAAAAGAAAAGAAAAAGAAAAAGAAAGAAAAGAAAAAAGAAAGAAGAAAAAAAAGAAAAGAAAACAAACATTTATTGAGAGAGAAGGATTTGTAAGGATTTTTTTGTTGCCTGTTGACAGGAGTCCTTCTGTAAGATATAAATTATTTCTGATTTTCTAAAATATTCTGATGCTTCTTGACACCCTAAATTCTTCAGGAGAACAAAAAATGCTTTTCACCTTCTTTATCAGACTTCTGTGGGATCTATCTTCATTTTGTTTTAAAGTTCTTTTAGGGTTTCTGAAAATTGCTAGGCAAATAGTCCTGGAGATTTAAACGTTGTTTTGATATATCAGAGCATAGTAACAACCTGTGGTGTGAGCTTCGTGTTCAAAATTGCCATTTCTGAAACCAACAGCCACAAAATAAGGGGAGAACATGCAATAAAATCTGGGACTGTAAAGTTGTGTAAGGGGAATAGATTTTGAGCTTCAATTTTCTTGCTAGATATCTCAGTGCTTCGCTTTCAGCATTGAGGGCTTGGATTATTGTAGTAGACTCCACCACAAAATCTCACTGCCTCTTCTGATGACAGTGCCATTATGGACACTCCAGGGTTTTGAGGTAGTATATTTGGCACATCACCACTAAAGTCAGACACACATTGAACAGCTAGCCTTGTATTTCTTTTGTTTCTTTGTAGTGATACACATGTAAATAGGAATCCCATCAGGTAACTCCTCACAATGGTTTTTCTCCAGAAGGTTGTAACAGCTTAGAAATGCTGCATAGTGTTTTGGTGTTGATGTAGAATAAACGAACAAAATAAATATTACAAGAAAAACAATTAACAGAAAACAGGCTTTGGACTGGCAAAATTTAAATCGTGGTATTTAGGCCGAAGACTTTAACAGCCCTCAGAACTGGGGTTCAATAATACGTTGGGATGACCTGACACAGCTAAAAAGAAACTGACTAAAATATTATTGTATACTTCTCAAAAGCTTCCTTCTAGTTCCTGGTCTTGTTAAATTATCAGTGAAAACGAAACACTGCATAAATAATGGGGGTATTTTTTTGTAACTAGTCTACTCAGGAAGAAATATTTATTTAAACTTTTGTTTCACAGGTTGCTGAAACTGGAGAGTACATCTGTGGTGAGACTTCTGGCCATTAAGAGTATGACCCCTAGTTTATGTTTTATGCTTGTCATATTATTAGTGTTGGGTTTGTATATGTGTAGTGAATATATTGGTATACATGCACATCAAATGTCAACTTATGTGTTGTTTAGTAAAAGTAGGGCCAAAGTGCTTACAGATATTTAATATGCTCACCAGGAAACAGTTGACACTCATGTTTTCCTATTAGCAGACAAAACAATATGCTTGACACATTTTTTTCCCTTTATATCTGCTCACTCCAAGAGATTAAAAATATTGCTGTTCATAATTTTTATGCATTGTCTACTTGTTCTTATTTATGTGAAGTGGGGGTCTAGGAGTTAATTGACTTATTCTTCAGACAGCAAATGTTCAGTTCTCTCTCTGGGTATGTCTAGAACTGAGATAAACTTGATCAGGTACAGGAACTGTCTTGCCATTGCAGCATAGTAAATGAGATGAAATGCAGGATGATTGGGTGATACAGAAATGCATACTATTCCTGCCTGACAGTTTCTGGTATCAAGTTGCCTTAACATTCTTACTATATCCTGTGTTTCTATAATCCCAGAAGTGGACCTATCACTTCCTTCTATAGAGTGACTAAGCATGCAGCTGGGAGGGTGCCACTTGAGCTCCCCCACTGGACAACCACTAGACTTGTTGGCTCCTTCTAGTCAGCTTACGGGGCTTCCAAGGCACAAGGACAGGCACTGAAGACCCTGTAGTGAGTCTGCCATGGTCTTAGGTGAAAACAACTTTTCAGGGTTAAAATATCTATAGAAAGTGTGGATGGTCAAATGGGAGCTGACCAGCAGATCCCAAGGCGACTATCTACAAAGGTAAGTTATATGGGAGTGGGTGGGTTTTTTTGTTTGTTTGTTTGTTTTTTCATACTGAGTTAGAGATTTGCCTAGTTTACTATCTGTCTCAGGTAACGGACAGTGCCAGTTTATGTGTAGAAAAAGCACATGAATTCTTGTTGCACACTTTTCTCTACTTTTCTGATTATTCATTCTGATTACAATATTTATTATTGTATTTTCTTAAGGGGTGGCATGAGCTAATGACTCAGGACTGTGGTAAAGCCATATGGTCGTGTGTTTTATGTTGAAAACTGAGGAGGTGTACACAAGGGATCACAAGCTCTTCAGCTGCTGAGAATGAAGAATGTGCAATGTGACCACTTTAGTGTCATGGTCCAGCTACATCAAACTTTGCAGTCATCTGTGAAAATCTAGGAAAGATTCAATACTTTACTCACAAGGGTAAATCATATAAGATCCAGGAAGGGAACAGAGCTGATCCATAGACAGGATTGGACAGAGACCTTTCTCAGTTTACATACTAATTTCCTAGCTCCGAAGTTCAGATATCTTGATACAAAAATAATATTGCTTTATCTACAGGGGAAAAAAATGTTACAGCATGTTGAAGTGGAGGTGAAGAATCTTATATAGGGTAGGCACTGAGAATAGCAGCTGCAGTTAAGTTATAACATATGAACAGTCCCACTAGACACACAGTAGGAATAAATGGTAAAAGTATGTCCAAGCAATAATCATGTCCTCTTCAAAAGATGTCACCTTCCACAGTAGAATGGTCTTTAACACCGTGCTAGGATGTTATTAGCTCAGGTGAGTGCAGTTTAAAAGGACTTTTGTTTGGCTTTTTTCATCAACTGACCAGGCCTATTTGATGAGGACTCTGTTCTGACAAGAACTCAGCATTGTTAGATGGAACGAAGAAGAAAAATCCAAAGAGAGAAAAACAAGCAAGACATACTAGAGGATCCTATTATCTAAAATATCCCATATTTACATATTGATATATCCCTATTGTCAAGAATTACTGACACACACATTCTGTTTTTATTTTTCTTTTTGTGTTAGTTTGGCCTACTGACATTCTGGCCTGTCCAACAAACATGGAACTTATTCTTTAGTGAGTACACCTTGTCTTTGGCCTGTTACCATTAAATCCATGCAAACGCTGAGCACATTAAAAGATGTTTTCTATAGCCTCTAGTTTGTCTCAGTTGCAGAAATGAAGGTGCTAGACCCATAGCATAATCCTCCTCCCACCGCAGACTCAGATTTGAACCGGTATGATGAGTCTTTTCCTGATTCTGAGTCATCATCAAATAGTCTCCCCACCTACAGAATGAAGTGAGAAACTGTTTGGGTGAGGTCTAGACTGCTATCATAATGTATGGAGTTTTCAAGTCCACAGGTTTCAATTCCCTTTTGTATCTACAAGCCGTCTTAGGTTTTAGCACCCTACTTAGAAGAAAGCAGAAAGATGAGGCAGTTGGTTTTCTGACTCAGTTGTTTCCGTTGGTGCTGTTTGCTTCGCTATTTGCTTGCAATGGTAGAATGCAAATGGGAATTTGAATCACATCTTGATTTCTCCTGCTTCTTGGTAAGCTGGAGGAAAGGGCTATGAGGAAGTTGCAATAGTTTGAATGAGTGACTGAAATGCAGAACACCAGAAAAGGAAATGTAAACATTTGTTCTCTGGTATGAAATTTAGCTGTATTCTGGCTGGTTCTACAATGTATAGTAAAGGCATGGTAATTTTATTTGGAACAAATGAGGTCTAAAATATATATATGGCTGAAGAAGTTCTTGCAGTCAGGGGAGCAACTGGAACTCTAGTTCTTGTTTAGGTTGTATTCAGATTTGGATTCCTATTATGTCCTTCAGTGTTTCCTTTTTTGGACAAAATGTCTGTAGGATTTTGTTTGTTTGTTTTGTTGTTGTTGTTTTCTTTTTCTCTTTTAAGCATGGTGAGTGTGGACATCTTGTTCTCTTTTCTGATTCCTTAGGGAATAGAGGAACAACACCAGGAAGACTCTTTTATCCTCTGTGCCCTTAGGGTACCGAGAAATAATTATCTCCCAGAAATCTCCAGTCTGCCTTTCAGTTTCAGAATATTTGGAAATCCTGCCCTGATGGCAAGTTAGGAAGGCTGAGTATAGATCACAAAAGATTTCCGGTGGGAAGCTTTTGCTAAAATCATCTTTTCCTCTTTGTATCATGTCTGATACCAATCTGAGATTCTTGAACAAAGGACTTTAAAAAAAAAAACAAAAACACAGAAGTGATTCTATTTGAACCAATTCTAAGTGCCAAATCTGTCTCTCATGTTAAGATCCTGATCAATCCAAGTACTTGTCTACGTTGAAAGTCAAGAGGTAGTCACACAAATGCATTCACATGCATGTACATATCCAGTGTGTTACTGTATAAATTACCAGCCAACACAGACCAGAGCTATAAAGAAGATCAGGGCTTAGAAGCAACCTGGGAATTCATGGTCCTCCCTTCCACAGCTTGAGCGGGGAGACCAGATGTTTTCAGCCTCTGATGTGAGCCAAGGGAAGCTTGAAGGCCCACCCCCTTCAACAAAGGTGAGGTCTCTGCAACAGGGTCTTGAGAGTGAAAAGAAGGAATATGGAATAATCTGCTGAGGGGGAATGGGTGTGAGAAATTGCTTAATACAGGGACAAGCAGGCCAGTGTTAATGGAAGTCTTTCAGTGTGAGCCACTTGGCTGTGCCTGTTAATGAATAAATAAATTGCTACTTTTCTTTTTAAAGGATGACTAACCAAAACTGAGTATCTAAAAACTACTTAAAATTTAAGCTTTAATGAGCACTTTAAAAATGTATTGTTATGATACTAAAACTAATATACACATTTTTTAGGGAAAAAAATATACGATGATGTTCTTTATATTTGTGCTGCCACTCATGCTTTGACTCTGATCACTTATCTGGATAATTAAGCAGTATCACTGAGGAACCAGATACCAGAAATCTGATATTAATCCATCCCTCCCTCATAATAGTAACGCAAAGCCACTGGGGTGGAAAGCAGCCTAGTCTTCTTAATCCCCTTTTACCAACATTTCGGCATCAGCATATCTCATTTATTTTCAAAAGTGGTTCAAGACACACTATCACCGGCTTAAGTCTAATTTAGGCTTTAAATCAAAATATATTAAGAAATTCAAAAATAGTCAAGATTTCTTGAGGGAATGATTCACAACCAGCTCATGTCCCTTCAACAGGAACAGGGGATGGCTAAATGATTGTTGCATGTCTGCATCGCTTTAAGGTACAACACTTTCTTTTGAATTAAAAGGAGAAGGCAGGATTATAGTGGAGACCTTGAGATCCCACTGCCATATTTATCAGGTATACGTTAATGATAGTCTGAGCAAATTCTACAGACATTAATTCACCTGCCAGTGCTGAAGAATCCAAGGCTATTCTGCTCTCTCCCTTGTGAGCATGTGTCAGTGTTCGTGTGAGCCTTGTTGTACCCTTCAGTGCTTGTCAGAGTATTTTTGTTTTTAATTTCCACTCTGTCCTATAGCCCTCATTAGTCAGTGATGCTCTGAAACTCCCCTGTGCATTTTGAGGTGTTTGGACATGGACCCAGCATGCATTTAGCTTGACACAAGCCGCAACAGAAATACTGGTGGATAACTGACAAAATAGGAAAGCAGCACTCTTCTCCCTTCCCTGCCTCCTCAACACAAAGTAACCTGAACCAGAGAAAGTGCACACGGAGGCCGAGTATTGAAGTCAGGCAGTGCTAAGGAGTGCACACTGCCAGCTCCACAGCTAATTCTAGGCTCAGCTCTTGACTGAGGCACGTCCAGTTGTCACATCTTCTGTGGTAACCTCCCCACCTCAGCTGCCATCTCAGATGGTTGGATTCAATGTTAGGCACCTTGCTTCTGAAGGCCTACTAGCTATGGATGGTAGCTTTGCCTTTGTTATTTGTTTGACTGCAGTTTGTGCACTCTTTATCATCATATGATTGTGTTAGTTACTGCTAACCTTCGCCTGTGCATACTGAACCTGACATACTATGGGCTCCTTGTTTGATTAAATCCATTGTGACAAAAACAATAGAAACCAAGTTGTTTAGCCATATCCTTTAGCCTTGAGGTAATGCCTTCTCATTGCTAAGAGCCTTAAGGAGGACCCTAGAAGACATAAGAGTCCATAAACCTTACTTACTACTTACAAAATTTTCAAAGAGTATATAATGTTGACAGAGACCATGTGTAGTCATAGTAAGTGTGAGGCACTTCACCTTGTTTTCATAGCTTTTCCGTCAGAGATAGACACACATTTCAGCCCAGGAACCTTCAGGAGACTGCTGTTTTCCCATGTATATTTTATTAAGTGTTAGTGCCACCAAGCACTGTACAGATGGGGGAATCTATCACTTTATAAATAATTAGCCTGCTATTTCAATGACAGGGAACAGCAGCGTGTAGGCAGCAAACTGAGGTGCTGCCTTTACCTTCCTCTTCATTTTTGTATTTATACAAAAACAGGAAAATGTTTTTACAGGATAGGCCAATAGTGCCACAGGAATTGAATTAGAGCATCCTTAATTAATATGTCAGAATATAAGAAATGATGAAAATATGTATAATTAAATTCTTGCATTAAAAACAGGATTATAAAGTGAGACTAAAATAGATCAGAGCAGCTTTTTTTGTTGTTGTTGTTCCTTTTTTTTTTTTTTTAATTAAAAATTGTGGGTTCTGGTATCTGCACTGTATCGTGATTAGCTATTACATGCCTAGGCTAACAGATGGGTAGACGGGTCACCCCGAAAATTACACACTATTTATGAAGATAAAAAGAATTTTCCCAGTTCCATGCATACAGTGTTATTTCCAGGCTAATACACAGTCGTAGTAGTAGCTTGGCACTACAGTAAACTACATCGTCAATAATAAGATTCTTGAGACAGGTGCTTGAAAGAGCAAAGATCTTATATAAATTAAATACCTATTTTCAACCACATGGCTTCAATTTTCAAAAACAGTGATTGATTCTGAGTGTTCCAATTTTCCAGGACTAAAAATCAGACATAAGCAGAGGGTTTGATTTTCTCTAATTTTCAGTGTTTAGAGAAGATCTAACTTCATTAAAATGTCCGAATATCTCTTTTCTTCCCCAGCCACTAAAGAGTTCAATCAAACTGGTCAGTTTGAATGTTAGAGTAGCATGTAAGCTATGTAGCAAGTAAGCTCAGAGTATTTTATATTAGACTTTTCTATTCCATTAATTCGTCCTTTTTTGTGTGTGTGCTGTACTTTCTTTAATTTGAGAAATAATATTTTAAACTGAAAACTTCTCTTCATCCCTTCTTTACTGAAGATCTTAATTCTTAGATTGGTGTAGAAACACAGCATAGACTAAAACTGATGTGAAAAGGCATGCACAATATAGTTTGTACAAAGAAGAGGACAGCTTCTTCCTTATAAAATTCCACCCATACTGTTGAACAAGTGTTATTTATTCAGTTATTCAGTATATTGATCATTTAATACTCTCACTTCTGTCATGATTTGTCTTAAGAAAAGTCATCACCTTACATCCCACCCCTATCACTCAGATTCTCAAAGATTTCAAGAACCTGAACA
Organism: Cygnus atratus; assembly: GCF_013377495.2. Lineage (NCBI taxonomy): Eukaryota > Metazoa > Chordata > Aves > Anseriformes > Anatidae > Cygnus > Cygnus atratus. Next base: position 51,751,515 of record NC_066366.1, read on the forward strand.
CAGCCTGAACACCAGCATTATAAGGAAGAAACATTCAGAAGCTTCCAATGGCAAAAGAAAATCCATAAACTACACTTAATGAAGAAAGTGACTGTTGGAAATGGAGTTTTCTGTTCTTGTGCTTTACTGGCACTCAGCTCTTCAAAGAGATAGCAAATATTCTAGTGGTTAACATTTAACCCAAACTAATAGGTCCAATCTCACATACTCAATAATCATAATGTCTTTTCAATTAGTTTGCACTTTCACTCGCTGCTGTCCCAAATAATTAGGAAGAACAAATTCACATTTCCACTAGGAGATGATATGAAGTGTTATTCCTGTGATAATTACAAGCTGCAGTTCAGTTTCCCTGGCTCCCACCAGGTCATCAGGGCACAAAAGAGGACACCATGAGAGCATTAATGAGCTCTCATTGAAGATGTTAAAAAGCTTGTATTGATCTGTTTGTCCAAGAATGAGATATTTAAGCCTTTCTGCTGAGGGCAGGAGAGACAGAGATTCATATCACCAAAGCCTTTTATCCAACCCCTTCTGTTTCTGGCTTCATATTGCCCAGTCTCAGCATGTCTGGTTCTGGAGGGTCATACTTTTAACTTTCACAACATTTTTTTTCTTCTTTTATTAAAAAAAAAATAAAAAATAAGAAAGCAAGAAGAAGATAATATACAGTGTACACTTAAAACCTTTACTACAGGGTTTTCCTTTACACAGCTAGCTGTTTCTGAGAACAGGCTTCAGCTAAGTAAGATCTCCCTTCTCACTATATTCCGCTCAAATACATCTCAATGAATTTGAGAGTCCAGACATTGCAAGGACCAACTCAGTGTAAATTTTTGCTCATATTTTGGAAGCAGATCCAGGACTTTTTTTTTTTTTTTTTTGTGAACTCCTGCACTTTCTATTTCTAGCTGGAGCGGAAGTGAAAGAACAGTAAGGCTGCAAAAATCACAGTCCTTGTGTATTTTCAGAGGAGGTTGCTCACTGCAAGGCAAAGGAGGCAAATCCTGTCCTGCGTTCAACCTTCTGCATTGTTATATATCTTGCATGCTGTAAACAGTTCCGGTAAACTTTTCTATTCATCAATTTGTCTACTCTCTTTTAAATGCCACAATGAACTGTCAGTGAGGATTCCCAGTTGTCTGGGATAGTGTTTGGGGTAAAAATTCATGTAGCAGTAAAAGATGAATTTCTTTGATTATATTTGTCACTTGAGCCAGCTATTGTCTTGTTCAGCAAGGTTATCTCTCTCTTTTCATCGTATTTCACTCACATTCATTTGGTATGAGCAATTCAGTGAATCCACTTGTGGGTGTCTGTTGTAAATGGTCACTGAAGAGATACATTGGGATCTCCGTGTGAATATTGTTAAGGGAGGTGTTAAGATGTGCTACTTTCTTAACATACAATAAAGGCCATTGTGATTGAAAGTATCTCACATTTATTTTTAAGTGGCTAGATCAATGCTGTGATGGGATCCTCAATATACATCTTTGTTTTTTCATGGTCTGTCTCATGTGCAAGAGTGGTCTAGTGGCTGAAGCTCACAACTAGTCCCAGGAATTCTACAGTTTACTTCTCCTTACCTTGGATCATTTGGGATTATTAATTTCAGATGAAAATAACATATGAATTGCTGCATCCAACTTCATTAATTTGGGGAAGAAGGTATTTATTAGTAATGAAATGTGTTTAAGTACTAGCAAAAAGAAAAACTAGTAAGAAAAGATTCTATGATATCTCATAAGGTCACTCTCATTCAGAGTTGTTAGGAGTAACACATCAGGGTTTCAATCTTTCCAGTCTCACTAGTCTTCTTCAGTCTCGTGTCACTTGCACATCAACAATTATTTATTTATTTATTTATTTGCATAAAGATATTACTTATGTTTCGAATGGTTTACAAAACAAATAGTAAAAAGCACACAATAAAAGATCTGGAAATTATATGTTCATAAGAGAGGAGTGGCAACATAATTATGTGTGTAGGTGAGGCCATGGGAAGAGAAAAATGAACTTCTAGACCAACCCATACCTGCAATCTGGTCTGACAATGGTTTGAAAGTTCAGTGGACTGTCAGTCTTGCTCTCATTATCACATGATAATGATATGGGATATTTATATTAAAAAACAATGCATTGTGGAAGCATTCAGTGATGTTTTTTTGCTTCCAAGGCTTCTTTTTCATTGGCTGATGTGACTACAAGTGAAGTGACCACAGCTTGTTGGCGTTGAAGGAAACCTGGGACAGGAAAATCTGAGTGAATTCCAGCGTATTTACAGTCTGAAAAAATTACCAGATGAAGGAAGAAGATTTTGTGATCTTGCTGTGCTCTTTGGCAGTGAAGAAACCACTAGAAGTTATCATTGCCCTACCATTTAACTTCCAAGCAAGTGCAAAGGTTCAACTCAAATCAGGGAATTAAGGAGTTAAGTTAATGTTGAAAGATATAGTTTTGTGGATAATTAGGAAACACCTGGTTAAAATTCTTTGATTTTAGCAGTCATTTTGCAGTCTGCAGGAAGAGTACTGCCTCACCCTGAACAGGCTTCTTTCTTAAGCTTTTGCAAAATTAGACTGTGCTCCTACTAGCATGATGGCTGCTCTAACTTGCACCACTGTCTGTGTTCCTGAGGATGCTTTCACTAGGTAAGAGAGAGTCTCACTGTTACAGAGTCAGCAAAGTCGAGTAGCTTTGCAGGTTTGGAAGCACGGGCATTTTGTCATTTTGATATACCTTCATCAGATTTCTTAATGAAAAGAGTCTAATGTCTATATAAAGTGTTCTAGTGCAAACCTTCACTTGTAACATTAGGAATTCTGGCCTGGTTTTTCTGGGAACAATTGTCTTGGTGATATTAACCAGACAGCCACCTGCTAAACTAGAAAGATCAGCCTGCAGACCCAAAGGACTGATCCAATTCTCCCTGTTGAGCTAGTTTTCAAGAAGTCCCTTTCAAGAGAACCATAAGAGTGAGGTAGCACAAAGACACATGGTTCGTAAGCATTCACTGCCACATTTAATGCGGCGGGGTTTCTGAAAATATCTTTTGTATCCTCTCATGGCAGGAGAATGAATGCACACACAAATCACACTTCTTGTGACTTCACACAGTAATCTCCACTTTGGGGACTGAGCTGGCAGAAGAGGCAATACTCATCTCTCCCACTTGTGGTGACCATTTAATAAAGATGTGAGGGAAAGATTGAGGAACAAGTAAAATTGGATATGGGTAGGAAGTAATGACCCTTGGTGAGTGACAACTGAGGTTCTGTGGATGAATATTAAATGTGAAGTGTCTGAATTATTCATGGAAGGTTCAAGGTAAAATGGTTAATCCTCTTGCTCACACCTCGCTCAGGGAAGAAATCCCAGTTCTGTAGTTCTCCTCCAGCTAAAAGTTCCTGAGGGCACATAACAAGGTGCTGGTGAGCCCCCTTCTTCCCACTGTGGGTAATCCCTGGGTGACAAAGGACATTTTTTTGAGTGCTGGTGACTTTGCCACAAGCATGCAGCTGCAGTAATGTACATCTTTTGGGCTCTTGTGGGGACAGGATTGGAAATGATTTATAGAAATCAATGGGGTCACTGATCCCCTGGACATGATCCCTGTGCCTGGCACTATGCATGTCCTCTGCTCAGCTGTCTGATACAAAGAGCTTCCCCTGCTGTCCTTCCTACTCCATCTACCATGGTATGTGGTCAGACAGGGAGATACAGTGGTTTCCTGCTGTTGTTGCCCTCTCCAAGCTGCTCCTAGGAGGACAGCTTGCATAGAAGGACACACACAAGTCTACATGTGCTCAGCTGTGGTGAGGGCCTTTGAAAGCAAGCCAGTCAGGCTGGAAGGGTGTGAGAGAACTCAGGGAGAGATCTCTGGGTATGAGCACAGGAATATCAGTACTGGAATGTTATGAAGTAACTTGCTGCACTGACAGTACCTTAACATATGAAGTAACTGGCTGCACTAACAGCACCTTAACAAACAAGCCTGCTTGGGAGCACAAGAAATGTAGCATGATGTGAGATTGGGTATGAGAGGTCACCAGGAAGTTCCTCTTCACCTGTCTGCTCTGTGTATTTGAAAGGATTTCTTCTAAGAAGGTCTGAACAAAGAAAACCAAGGAGAATGATATGGAAGATCATTTTTTGTCCATTTGGCCAGACACTGGACAAAGATACCTGACAAAGTCTGATATACGCTTAATGTGTGAGTGAAAAAATACGAGTGGCAATTTAAATGGGGGTCCCTTAGGCATGGAACCGGCTAAAATCACCCCTCTCACATCTGCCTCATGTCACTTCCAGACACATCAAACCCATTACTTGTGTCTGCATTTAGTGTGTGGTCCTTGAACCTGATCGCACTGTCCAGCAGCTGGAATGATTAATTATTGTTCCTAGGAAACAGAGGTCAGACATTTTGGTAAAACATTCTGGAAGTATTAAAAAATAAAATAAAATAAAATAAATCAGACTCAAATAGGAGGTAATGTAAAACCCAACTCTTATGTATGTGTTATGGTGTTTAGGCAAATATACTTTTGCCTGGAAATGTAAGCAGGTGGGAAAGAAATGGTGTAGGATAGAGGAAGAGAATTGGAAGGAGAAGGAGGCAGAACAGAGAGAGAGACAGCAGAAGGGATTTGGCAGTGCATACCTCCTTCACAGAAAAGAAAGTTTAAATAACTAGAAAGGTTATCACTGCAAGAAAAAGATTTTCTTCCAGACAATAAAATAAGTATCAACCTTTTTTTTTTTTTTTTCATAATCTACACCAACAGAAGGAGTGAGAGACCAGTTTTAGCATGAGCAAAGTGAACTCTGGGAAGATTAACTGTTCTGTGGTTTAAATCTGTACATTTAACAACACTAAAATATTGTAATAGTAACAACTAATTTAATTAGTCAAGACCTGTACACAACTTGGCAACTCTAAGAGTTAACCCTCAGATATTTACTGATTCTTCAAGACTATCTAGATAGCTAGAAGGTTGTACAAGGGCCTTTGTGTACGGTAGCATAGATACCCTGATAAAGCATGAAACTGACGCAAACACATCCTAATTCTGAATAAAAGCATTCATACAGGTTTCTTATAAATCAAACTAATGTGATCTTACTTAAGCTTTTAGTGATTTACCTTAACTTTTTAAGCAAGGCCTTAGAAAGAAGAGAGTAGAATCTAAACTGGTATGGAGAACTGAAGTATACTTCTCCAGTTCCAGGTACTGCAAACATTAACATTAATCTGCTGATTGTTAACTATAATCTTTTCCCTTTTCCTGGCAGGTATCATTTTAATAACTCTTTTACTGCCTTTCCTCAAAAAAGACATTCATTTTCATCACCACAGTTTTAAACTCCTGACTGAAACAATGAGAACTGATAAAAAGTGCATTCCTGCTAAGTGGGGAAGGTCAGACATACCTGATGGCTTGGCTGGCATATTAGCGGTTCTTACTAAGTTGCTGTGATGAGATATTACCAACAGCCTCCTGTAGGAGTCTTAGGAAGTACAGTTCTCACAGTTAATAGGAAAGTAGAAAAAAAAATCATGAGGAAAGAGAACAAAATGAAAAAAAAATATCTGAACTACACTGGAAGAAGATGGTGAAAATATGCTTAGATACTACATAATGAGAGTACTATTAACTGGTAGATGCAGAGAAAAAGAAAGACACTGACCTTGGAGGCCTGAACAGATAGAGAGACACACATTGTGCAAAAGTTAATGAAACTTAGCTGATCCTTTGCCCACCAAAGTTAACGTTTTCATATGACATCAGTGGGATTTAGATTTGTCCCAAAGCACCTAAGGTTGCTCCCACTGAAAGCACTGGTGCAGAATCAGATCTACACTGAAAATTTTGCTATCAGTTTTCACCCTTCTATTAACAGTTATTTAAAACTATTTGTCCCCTCAGTTTCGTTGTCTGTCTACCTGTCTGGTTTTAACATGACACGTCTTTTAAAGGAAATCCTTCTGTATGTTCATAGAATCAATCAGACCAAGAGTACTGCAAGATGCCCTGCATGCTTTTCTTAGGATTCAAGTGAAAACACTCAACTGAGACTTTTTTTTTTTAAAAAAAATAATGTCCTACTTGTTTATTTTGCTGAAATCAGGCAGTTGGGAACTTGCAAGTTGTACACACTCTTGCTTAATGCAAATTAATAAATAATAAAAAGAAAATAATTTTATTTTCTTAATAAAAAAGGTTAACAGACAGGCAGGCATTTCTAATGCTAAGTTCATATCTAAGTTTGAAAGTAAAAGGATTTCCATCTACTTTACAGGAACTACATACAACACCACCTCTACTCCTCAAGCTGCAAAATTAGTACTTTGGGGAATTAGGCTCTCTGTCTCCCTTAATCACTGCATGTTTAAATTTAACCATCCTTTCAAAGGATGATTCTTTCAGTGGAACAGCCTAGGTTGCACTTGACAGGTCTCTCTCTGTAAAGCAGAAGTAGACAAATCCACTAGGCCAAGCACTGTTTAGTACCTCTGATTAGTTAAATAAGATCAGATCTCGATTTTGGCACAAGGAGCAAAAATATTTCCCTTAAGCCCGATTACTCTTTGCTTAGTGGAAGGCTGTTTGGGGCATTTTAAATAAGGTCTGTCCCATCACATGTTGCTTGCCAAAAGTGCAATTATCCACTGTGCATGGAAAAAAAAAAAAAAAAAGGGGGAAAAAAAGAAAAAAGGAGAAAAAAAAAAAAAGCAGCATTTGCTTTTGCTTTCTCTCACTAACTTCTTTCCTTGTCTAAAACAAATGCCATCTTTCCAGCCCTCCAACCACAGAAAACATCTTGCAATGGCAAACAAGTTGGGACCCACATTACTCAGAGGAACCAGGAAGAAAAAATACAACTATAGTGAATTTCCATACAAATATGTATAAACACATTGCTACTACCAGTTGTTAAAACCATAGGATGCTGCATTTTAACATGTTTCTAAAATCTGGAGATGTGGAAAAAATAGAAGAGAGAGAAACATAAGAGTTCTGAGAATCCTCTTGGTCCGAAGCTATCATGATGCAATTTACATGCTTTGATTGAGATAGCTTCTGCTAAAGTCTGAAAAGCATCAGGCCATATCTTGTTTGCATTGGAAATAGGAAAGTCAGGAATGATGTCTAAATAAAAGCAGAAATTAATTCATTGAGTCAAAACTTTATAGTCAGATTCTTGTCATGTGTTATATTTTAGCTTTCCTCTTTTTCCTGTTCAGTGATTGCTTTAACAAAACAGACAGTGAGGTAAAATTATTTTAAAACTCACAGATCTAGATTTTAAAACCAGTAATCTAAAGGTTCAATCATTGAGTGTTTTTGTTGCTGTTGTTTTTGGTTTTGTTTGTTTGGTTGATTTTTTTTCCAGATACTCCATGATTTGCAGTGGTTATCCTTTGATTTTTGGGTGTGAATGGTGTTTCTTTTATTATTATTATTATTATTATTATTATATTTATTTTATTTTATTTTATTTTTATTTTTATTTTTATTTTTATTTTTAATCTTCTCAAACTTTGAACATGGAGCTGGTCAGAATTTTTTCAATATTCTCTCCTCTGCTGTCTTTGAAAACACTCACAGGGCAAAAAAGTTTCTCTCCTTTGAGGCACAATGTGTAGGAGGACGATTTCAGAGGTTTGCCCTACAATAACTTGTAACTCAGTGGTTATTCATCAAAATGGAAGAGACCTGGATTAAAATAAGTGCACCATATTAGACACTAAGAAAATCTATGCATGAGTTTTTGGTGTCCCTAGTGAGTTCTGTAATGGAAGGATATTCTGGATTGGGGAGGAGTGGGAAGGAGAAGGCAAGTAAGGGAGTGTGAGAGTTCCAGTGTCTTCTTATTCTTCCTTTCCTTTGATGAAATATTTCTAGAAGTTCTGCCTAGTTCTGATTCAGAAGTTTTTTCAAAGCTCTTTGTTTTTAATTTAACTATTTTCTATGCTTCTCTACTTCAGTACATTGGAATGGTGTCTTCCAAGGCATATTTGGGACACAGGCATAGCATTCCGTTTAGCTGAGAAGGTGTAAAAGGAAAAGTATTTTTCATTCACACTTTGCCTTATTAGAGCCCCAAAGTCTCCATCACTACTGGGTCCCTCACTCCACTAAAATCATTCAAGTGCTGTAGTGTATATATAATGGAAGCCAGAAGTCACTACTCTATAGGCAAAAAAGGAATAACCATTACTATTCCAGGATGTGTAGGGAACATAATTTCATTTTCAATGATGGGATGGCAGAAGAGCCTCAAACAAAAGATATTGTAAAGTGTAAGTGGAAAATAGCTACTAAGTCTTTACATGGAGCCAAACTGAGTTTGTTTAGATAGCTGACGGCATGTTTGCACTGTGAAGAACCTAGTGTGTGTATATGTTACTTTAAGATAACATTTTCCCTCTTATTAGGACTAGTAATCTTAGGAATACCATTTCCTCTGTGCCACATGGTACACGGATATTGCAGTTTCCAGTATTTGTTGTAATCTGGATGTCTGATTCAATTGTTTGCCTATCTTTGGAGGGTGAATGTGATAAACAGTAGGACCATAACCCAATCTTAAAAGCAATGGGAAATAAAGAACAGGCCCTGTTATAATATAGCTTTGGACAGCTTTGGATGATGATCTCATAGAAAACTAGCCTCCTAACCTCTCCTCCTACCCTGTCAGCTCAGGTATGTTATGGATGACACTGTAGGTCTCTGTGCCTGTATCTACTGGGGTGAAAGAATACAAGAGCATATGTGTAAATGCTAACCCATCTCTTCCTCTCCCCAAGGCTGTCTGCAGCCTATCTCTACCTCTGGCTCAAAGCTCCTCTTCCCTGCTGAGGAGGCCTGGCCAGACGTCCTGGACTCCATGCATGGATGCTATTGCCACCTGGACACTGAATATTTCCCTGCCCTGCTGTTATGCAGTGTATCTTGTGGTCTTGAGCACTTCCTTTGCCCAGCACTTGGCAAGAAGTGGCTGAGTCCAAGCTGTGAAACAGGGAAAGCACAGGGTGTTCCACGTTGTCCCCACCATTCCCACCTACTCTCATTGAAGCTCCCCCTGTGTATCTGAGCTTCTCTTGGCTGAAGGGGAGTGAAAGCTGTGGAGATTAAACCTGTATGCATTCTGTACAGCATGGTCCTAAATTTCTTTCTTGGAAATTTATGCACGATGATATTGATAAACCTGAGATCAACTGGAACATGTGCTGCAGAGAGGGCGTGCATGCAGTCAGTACATTTAATAATGGGACAAGGACATGATGCATTGTACACAGCCCATCTGCACTATTGAGTTTACCTGTTCAAGTAGCAGTAAGCAGGAAATTTCCCAGAAGAGGAAAAAAAAAAAAAAGATATTTAGTAAAAAATGGACATGTGGTAGCCTAATGACAAATATCACCTTGATTACAAACCACTCAGCATCAAACTCCTTCTCACAGGCATTCTCCAGCACTATTTTGGCTAATACTGAGAATACTTACAACTTTTTGTTTGTTTGTTTGTTTTTTAATAAAAAAAATATGGTGATGCTGTTAAAATATAGTGGATGCTCAGGGACAACATTTAAAACTGATAAAAATAATTTCGCTGTCTTCAGTTAAAAACAGGACAAAAAAAGAGAGGTGACAGGTATATTCTCAAAGATGCATAAATGGAAGGTTTCAGGACAGTCAGAAGTTGGGTTCACACGATACTGTCAAGGTCCCAGATTTATGCTTGACAGCATTAGTGCCAAGACTACTATTTATGTTGCTTTAATCAGTCACACTTTTAAAATCACCTATGCTCAGCATTTATATCAATGAGGTGATAATATTGCTGTCAGGCACCAATATCGATAGTTGTGTCATAATCTAAACTCTTTTAATCTTTTCCTATGCTTGCATTAATGAATCTGCAAGACAACAACTGTTACTACAACAACAAAAAAAGTAAGGATGGCTCTGATTATGATGAGTGGCTATGGTGGAAAAAAACAGACCCTTTTTTGCTCTTTGTAAACCATTTTAATTTGCCTTTAGCCTTCTCTTTTTCTGTCTGACTTTGAAGACGCTGTCAGCACATCCTACCGATTTTCTCACAGACTACTAATGTCTCTGAAAATATTTTTAGGCTCTATGGAAGTGTGAGGCAGGTAACCTCTTCCCTAAGTGGTTGGCCAAAGGGAAAGAGGGAGAAAGAGACAGAGGAAAGAGAAACTTCGGTTTGATTCTGGTGTGGGGAGGCATCATAGTACTTTTGCTTTATCATTTTTTTTTTTCCTTTCCCTGCACCCACCCTTACAGCTGTCAGACTCAGTTCTTTTTCTATTGTAAATAAATTCTGGCTTGGGTTATAGCTTTAAGCATTTTTTTTTTAATTAAAATTCAATTCAAATATGAAAGTCAAAGAAACTTTCAAAGCAAAATCCACAAACTGATTCACTCAAAGGGTCTGTTTTCATTGCCATAGCTACAGATTACTATAAAGAAACTCGAACCAGACCTTTGACACCTAGGAAGGTCAAAAGTCCTTTCTCCCTGTGCTAGGACCCTTTTGACAACTTCCTGTATAATTTGACTGTTATTTGCGTGTCTCGTCACCGTCTGACCCTGTAGTCTGGAAAAGATTGAGAGGCAGCATATATCTCTGTTTCATATGGACCTCAAAAAGGGCACTTTTAATTACATTTTTGTGAGAAACCTATGCGTACAGGCTGGTGCAGGCACCAGCTGGGGAAGCTCCTAGAATTTAGTAGGTCAAGGATCAGCTTGCCTTACACTACCGTAGTTTGGTGCATATCAGCTGCTCTGTGCTGTTATCTGCACAGCAAAAATGGATGTGTTTCACAGGTTACACAGACTTCAAAATTTACAGCACTTGCCCCAGTGCTACAAGCTAAAATTGGAACTACACTGCTCTGCCTTGAAATCTGTGCCTTTCATATGCTTCCAATTTAAAGCCGATTGTGCTTGTGGGGCCTTGTGCGTGAGATATTTTAAAGTTGCCTCTATACTGATAGCAACCCTAGCTCCTGGTTATACCTAGACATTTCTTTGGCAGGAAGAAAATTTAAATTAATAGATTAAAGGGGTCCATGGCAATTTTGCCAGGTTTCTGAACTGGTTATTCGGGATTTAGGACATGTCACAAGGCAGATGTGCTGCAGCGCTTAGAGGCAGCTGGTGGTTTAATGCATCAAGATCAAGCACCATCAGGCTATACTTTCTTCCCCTTCTGCCCAGCACTGTAGCACATCTAGTGAGAACATAGGAAGCCTCCAGCACCCAAATTGCAGCATGTTACAGATGTTTCCTCCCCAACAGGGTTACATTGCCTCTCTTGCATCTCCGTACTGAGATGGGACTTATCACAAAGAATCAAACTCTTGCCTATCGTGGTCACCATGATGTTTCCAGGGATGTTCAAAACCTTGGAAGGTACAAGTACCTGGGCAGTGGCTCTGATATTGGCTGTGCAGGTTTTGGGTGCCCTGTGGGCTGCCCCTGACCAAGTGCAGGTGGTATTATGTGAGTGGGAGGAAGGATCAGCCACCCATGAACATGGTGAACACCATGCAAGTAACCATCCAAATAGCACAGATGACATGGCTCATTTCTTGTGGGGATGTGAAAAGATCAGCAAAAAATAACAATGCATAAACATTCAAAATAGCTTCAAATTTGGGAATGTCCCCATACCACTTTGAGGGAAGTGATTTGTTCTCTCATCATGTGAAGACACAGTGCTGACCCTTGTCTTTTACCTCAAGAGGGCTGTTTCTTACTATATTTGAAGTTTTAAAGCCTAAAGCTGTGAAAGACATGACATAACAGACAAACTCATTTTTGTGAATAATGGCCTTTTCCATGTAATCCTCTCACCCTTTCCATAGGGAAAGCTACTTTTTGTGCCAGAAAGCTATGCAAATCAGATGCTGAGACTTGCCATGTCGAGCCCCTAATATGGTTCCTTATGGAGAACATACGCTCTCCTTAGAGGACAGCAGTGCTTAAACATGCAGGTATTGGAAAAAAGGAACAGCCTCATCTTCTGTTGCAGGCACTGACACGTCAAGCACCCCTGGAAACATTGTTGTGGGGCATGATAGAGCAACTGTTTGATTTTTTCTGTCAAATCCCATCTCAGGATGCAGAGTGCAAGAAAGGCAACGTAACCAGCCTTCTGCTCAAAAGACTGCTAAGAATAGAAAGATATGTGTGCATAAATTAAAATAGGAGCGAGGTGGAGAAAAAATCCAAAATAGTGTTTCCATTCGCTAGTATTAGCTACAAACCACTGTGCTTAAAACTGGTAAAGTTACACAAGGGAAAAAAATAAAATGACAACAACAAAACAAAACAAAAGCAAAAACAAACCAACAACTGTGCTTTTATGTGTTATTTTTTCATTCAGTTAATGATGCACTTCAGTTCACTCAGAAATAAAGAGAAACGCTTGAATCAATAAACAAGGACTAACTGAACATAGTCTATCCAAAAGGGCACTGTCTATGCATCAATCCTAGGCATGATAGCAACATGGAACAGAGAATGCCAGGGTGGGGAGTTCAGGATGCTGCAGTTATTTATCCATGTGTGACTTACACAGGGCTGTAGGACTTCCAGAGTCTTTCCAAGGCAAGTGGGAAAGCCCTGTCTGGAGGGGCCAAGTTTTCATTTCATCACAGCTGGGTTATGGCTGCACAAAATGAGGCTGGATAGGCATGAGGCTGTCCCTTTGTGGGAGAAATTATGGGATAAGTTGGTGGACAATATGTTAGAGGGCCCCAGAAAACCTGGGTTTATTTCATCTGTGAAGGATGAGATGAAGACAGGAAAAAAAGGGGAGAACTAGCGCATGTTGAGGTTCTTACTGCCTCCTCCACTTGAGCAGGGCTTTTGGCTGTGCCTGTAAAGCCTGCTGTATCAGGTAAGGGTGCTGACATTTCTTTGAAAAGATTTAAAGTAAAAAACAAACAAGCAAACAAAAAAAAATACACAAATTTTGAATGGAATAAAACTATCAGAGCAACTTTGAGTGCAGTCCAGTGGGAGTGCCCCTCTATCCAGACTATGTATTAGTGGGGACATAAAGGTGTTTGTAGCTCTTATTCCCTGCCTGACCATTCCTTTGGGTGCAACTGGCCTCGAGCAATAAGAAAAAGGAGAAAAATTAGAGAAATGTAAATAAGGAAGGTAACTTGCCATTTGTCACTTGAAAGTCCTTATTTCATGGCCTGTTCCCTGTTCTCCTGGAATTTTGTGTCATTATCTTCTGTTAAAAAGGATTCAAATGACATTATTTGCATGGAAACTCGCATACAAATGATGTCGTCTGTGCCACAAAGTTGCATTACAATGAAGGGAATGATGACTGTGTCACATGTACGTGACATTCTTTGTGTCATTAAATTTAAAGTCAATGCTGGCAGTTATAAACCACTCACGTCTCAAGCAAATACATCACTTCTGATCTGAAATGAATATTTTAAAACGCCAACTCCAACTGCATCAAACAGCAATAACCTGCAATGTCATCTAAAAAAAAAAAAAAAAAGTGGCAAAGATTCTAAACAAGGATGGACTTATGGGATTGCATGATATACCGCAAAGGAAAATATTTTAATAAGCTGTAATAATCTCCAGACAAACAGAATTCATTGCTTGATGGTTAGCTCCTAGAGATGTTTTTAAAGCCCATTCAATATCATGTGTAGTTTCAGAAGCGTTTATGCTGCTACATAGATTCAGGATTGTTAATTCTCAGGCAGAGTAGATGAATTAATTGTAGAGCAAGATCCACAGTGCAAACCTTTCTCTGCATTGTTACCATCCATTTCCTTGCCATAGTCTGATGTTGACAACAGGCCAAGCCTTTGAAAGATCTCCAAACTCTTCCACAGAGTCAAGGGCAAATGATGACAGGAAAGACTCAAGCAGTTATCACTGTCAAAATGAATGAGAAAAGAGGAGGGACAGGAGGTGGATTAGGAAAGGTTTCAAACTACTGCGATGATCAGAGCCATACAGCAATGAGAGCCAGACAAGTAAGTACATAGACGGATCTGCTTTCTGATTGATGCATTGTTTGTGCAGGTCAGTTCTAAGGTAAGAGATGGATCACTGTGTTTTTGCAGCAGCAGTCATAATTGTGCCCACAGTCATCTGCACCCACCCTGCTGATTCAAAGCCAGCAACTAACATTTTTTTCACTGATACAAAGAATGGCACTGAAATGTTTTCTTTAGAAAGTTATTGTTTTAACAGTAAAACATTCTGTGCAACCTCTGAAAAGTTAGGTGTGTAATTTTAGAAACTCATTTAAATAGCAGAGATATATCACGTAAGTACTGCAAAGGAGCTCAGTGTCTGGCTCAGCTATCGTGCGGTATAACCTCTCCCTCCCACCCTGTGCACTCACACAAACACAGATCTCTCTGAAGAAAGAAAGTTTCTCTGGGGTATGTAACTGCATAAGGCTCAGCAAGGGATCAGGCAGAGAGGAAAATCTCTGTGCATGGGTCATTTCTTTTCTCTTCTTGATACCATTTCAGATCTAATTGAAACATTCTTTGCAGAAAGCTGTGCTACCCACCCCTTCAGCTTTGATATGGCTTTTTAATCAGAGGACATTTTTATTTCACAATGAACACGGAAAGCATTTAAAACATTTTCTAGACGGAGTGCATTACTTCTGACCCCAGCCAAAAGACCACATTAAAAGGAGTTCAGTGGAATTCACTCTTTACAGCCTTCTGGGTTTGAAACATTGGTGCACATGTGGAATATGCTAAGACACGGGTCCATTGGCTACAAAGGCTTAAGCAACAAGATGACTTAAAAACTGAGAGATCAGTGCTAGCTGGTGAGCCCCAGCTGTGCTCCAAGGAAGTCTCAGTTGAGCATTGTTACTGTCCTCGGTTGACACCATGGGTACCGCAACACCATCAGGATGAGACTGAGCAGAGCTTGTACAGCCTTGGTGGAAGCCAGCTAGGGGTGAGCACAGCAATCTGATCCCAGCTGGAAGGTAAAGTGTGGCAACCAGATTAATACTGTACAGTCTGGCTTTTGGTTTAGGACTAGAGCTGTGGGGTGGGATGGCTGGCCCCACAGCTCTTCCACTGCCTGTTTTTTCCCCATTTCTCCAAGACAGTGACTGATAACCCCCCTACTGTCACCTCATAAGCTGTCATGGTGCCAGCAAGCCACATGTAGGAAGAAGGGCAAGGTTGCTCTTCTGTTTGTATTGTATCAAGGATTATAACAGAGCCCTTAATGTCTACCTCATTTTATATTTTAGTATATATTTCTGGCTTGTAAGAGCACAGAATAAAAGATTTAAAGTAGGATATCACTGAAATGATGCACTGGGTCAAAGTCCTTTCATCCCTTTGCCCTCATCTATCCAGCATTTCTTAAAATCCCATTCTGCCCAGGTACATTCAATTACAAAAGTGACCAGAAATAAATCGAACTTAATTAGTTTAAGATTAAAAAATAAAATAAAATAAAATAAAATAAAATAAAATAAAATAAAATAAACACTCCACTCCTCCCCAAAACCAGAACTGAGTAGATTAAAATGACTGGATCTAAGAGGGGCTTAAGCACCAAGCGGGTGTATCAGTTTTTTAGGGGAGTTCAGTGCAATCTTAATTGCTTACTTTATACAAGCAGACATTGGTGAGACACACTGCCTGTGAAGTGACAGAAGAAATGTTTTGGCTGCTCTTTGATGTAGAGTTCAGCTGTTCTGGTTTGTAAATATAACAGAATGGAAGGATATTGTACTCAACCCACTTCAATCAAGCGAGACACTGTGGAGTCTAAACTGCCGTTCTTCCATTGCTGAGGCTGCTACTCAGAACAAAGACAGAAAGAAAGTGAGAGAGGCAGAGGGAGCGACAGGGTGAGAGAAAGAAAGAGGCTTCTGCATCTTTAATAATTAGCAACGGACTGCAGTGTTTAGCCAGGAAATTATGGTACATATGCTGTCCACTTGTTCAGGACCCCTGTATCGTGAGAACAAGCAAACATTCATCATCCACAGATGTCCGCCAGGCCCAGGTGACTGAAAATTCAATGCACGGGCTTCTCACAATGGGTGGAATGCTAATTGAGTGGCTTGGGGAGATTAGAGTAGCCCTGGAGCTATTCTCTATGTGCAAAAGTCTCACAGACAAAGGGGAAGTCAACAGTGTCTTTGTAAAGCTAAGCAAAACAGAGGCTTGTGAGAAAAATTAGGATGAGTAAATAAATTAAAAAATGCCACCAGTTTTTCTTTTTGTTTTCCTTTCCCAGTTGTGAGATATCTGGTTACTGCTTTTTCCTTCTCTTCCTGTATAACTTCCTATGAATAGGGAATAGGAGTAAGGGAGGGGAGATTGAGAGCAGGCGGAAGCAGAACAATTGTATATGAACTATATCAGAAAATCAGAATGGGTAATGAGAAGTGTATTTAGCCTACTAAATACTTCAGAAAAGGAAACAAGTTTCCTTAGTGCACTTCCTAAAAATAAATAAACAAACAAATAAACAAATAAACAAATAAAAACCACAAAAGTGAATTTTACTCCCAGGTTTGCTTTTGTAGTGTGGATCCTTAGAAAATCTTAGTTTCTGCAGGTATGAAATAGTCTGGATTTTCCTGATGAAGGCTCTACAGAGGACATTGAGCTCTGTAGTTGTATTTCCCCTTTACTTATCATAATAAAGAGGGGCATCACTGGAGACCTGCTGTGGTGGGATGCACCAGACGTGGGTTGTTTCACACTGGTCGATTCTGCCAGATCTTCTCGAGTTTGTTCCCTAAAGCCAAATGGTGGACCTATGAAGCTGCACTTGCTGAGGTTATGCAGACACAGGTGGCATAAGGCATATAATACATACCTGCTCTGCTTGACAGTTCTTTTGAGATACAGGTTCAAATAAACCACAAATATCAAAGTAAAGCTCAGCTGAATCCTCTGTCTTTAACAAGGATTTGACAGGGACAGTCCATATTCCATCAGTGGACTACCATAGTGGTGAATCAGGTTTGAGGAATTTACTATTAATTTTACTGGGATGGTACTGGTGTGTAATTATGAGATGAGTACTGACTTTAATATTTTTCATTCATCTTCAGCATTTGTTTGAGAAGAAATCATTATGTACTAAGTGAGGCTGTGAATTGCTATTTGACTACTGTGCAAGTGCTTCATGAGGACATTTTCAGCACACATAGAATATGAGATAGTTTGTCCTACTTTCAAAGAGAAATGTAAAGCACCCTTTTGCTAAAGCACCTTTGTCTGCCCTTCAGTACGGGGAATTCTGAAGACGGGCAGATATACTGTAAGTGTCTATTCAGTCTTATAGTTTCTTCGTCAGGTAGGTAAGCCCTATACCAGTATGGGTTTCACCCAGGCATTGCCCAGGTTGAAACTTTGAAACTTAGCAAAGGTGTCTGGAAACTCTGATGAGGTTAGCTGAAAAATCTGCAAGCATCAACTAATCTTTTTTGTGGAATCTGGACCCATTTCCAGTACGAAAAAAATATATATGAAAAAATCAGGTGAATTCCCCTTGCCTGCAGGCTTCATTATGAAAGTTTTGCAGAGCTCTAGGAACTGTGTATTTTATTGTTCTCTTGAATCTGCCCTTTCTAAATCACCTTATTCTGATTTAACTGCAAAAGACATATACTATTTTGGGCTCTTTCTATGTTAAAACTGAAGCAGTAAGCTAGGGACTTTCATAAGAGACTGTACTGAAATGTCAACAGATGGCTTGCTAATCATGTTAAAAAAATACTCATTTCTTTTCTAAAATGGCATTTTTTTTTCAGTAAGTAAATCAGAAAGGAATGTTTATGATATAAAACATATTACTCACAACGTCTTTTAATTATCATACTTAATCATCAAGGTCAGGACGATAATTGTTTCTAAAAATTAACACCTCATTTTTCTGAGATGCTTACCAAAATACATGGTCAGAAATATGAATTACTAGTGTGGAACCCAGTTAGGAAAACGCGTCTTCTGTTCACTAAACCAAATGTATACTTAAATACCATGAAGCCCTTTAAAACTCAATACCTATTTAAGGCACAGTCTAATTAGTCCAGTCACTGCCTAGTAAAAGCATACAGTACCATATGCCCTAGAATGGGGTGCCATGTGGGTGTTCAGCAGTGACACATATTTGCAAGTACTTTATTATGAGATAACGCAGTGCCATTAATATATCTTAAACATGAATGTTTTTTGTAACCTATTGGAGACAACTATGGTTGGCAGTTAACACAAACTACCATGATATCTTGGCAGCAACTACACTTTATTTGTAGAGGGATGAGCAATTCATATGGACCACCACCTTATATCATTCATGCTACCACAAAGCAGCATTTTAAACATATACACACTGTTGAAGACTTTTCTTCTTCCTAGAGATGATTTCTTTCTTTCTTTTCTTTCTTTCTTTTCCTTTCTTCCTTCCTTCCTTCCTTCCTTCCTTCCTTCCTTCCTTCCTTCCTTCTTTCCTTTCTTTCTTTTCTTTCCTTCCTTTCTTTCTTTCTTTCTTTCTTTCTTTCTTTCTTTCTTTTTCTTTTTCTTTTTTTTCTTTCTTTCTTTCTTTCTCTTTCTTTTCTTTCTTTTTTCTTTCTTTCTTTCCTTTCTTCCTTTCTTCCTTTCTTCCTTTCTTTCTTTCTTTCTTTCTTTCTCTCTTTCTCTCTTTCTTTTCTTTCTTTCTTTCTCTCTCTCTCTTTCTCTTTCTTTCTTTTCTTTCTTTCTTTCTTTCTTTCTTTCTTTCTTTCTTTCTTTCTTTTCTTTCTTTCTTTCTCCCTATCTCTCTCTTTCTCGCTTTCTCTCTCCTTTCCTTTCCTTTCCTTTCCTTTCCTTTCCTTTCCTTTCCTTTCCTTTCCTTTCCTTTCCTTTCCTTTCCTTCCCTTCCCTTCCCTTCCCTTCCCTTCCCTTCCCTTCCCTTCCCTTCCCTTCCCTTCCCTTCCCTTCCCTTCCCTTCCCTTCCCTTCCCTTCCCTTCCCTTCCCTTCCCTTCCCTTCCCTTTCCCTTTCCCTTTCCCTTTCCCTTTCCCTTTCCCTTTCCCTTTCCCTTTCCCTTTCCCTTTCCCTTTCCCTTTCCCTTTCCCTTTCCCTTTCCCTTTCCCTTTCCCTTTCCCTTTCCCTTTCCCTTTCCCTTTCCCTCTTGGTCCTAGACCAGTCCTGTTCTGGAGGTTTGCTTGCAGTGATGATAATAAAAAAACAGGATGCAATGCAGCTATTAATTTCCCTTAATGAAATCCTTTACTAGGATCTCCAAACAACAAATAACAGATATAACAAGGCTTTTACATTTATCACTTTTAAATCCATGAGAATTATGATAATCTTGCTCTATGGTATCCCAAAGACAGTTCTCAGGTAAAATATTGCCTACAGATCTTTCTAACAATATTTGTGTCTACAGGAAACTGCTGCTGCTTTGGTTACGTGTAGTGTATTATCTGTTAGGTTGCCCACAAACTGCAATGGCACAGGCTGTCCTTAAAACCACGGCAGAGAATGTCTGCATAATGTCTATAACTTTTGTATAACCTGCAACATATCTCTTAAACTGATATATAGTCCTGACTCAAAGACTCCAAGTCATGGAAAGCCAAAAATTTTCCTAGTAGAAAAGTAGTGCAGTAGCACAAGGTAGTAGCTTTTGTGTGAGAATTGATGTAATAAGTATATATTTTCATTGATTTGTGAATTATTATGAATTATTATTATTATTATTATTATTATTATTATTATTGTTTCCCTTGGGACTTGTTGCTTTCTGTTTGCTCTGATTCAGTTTTGAAAACTCTTCTCCCAGGTAGAGACACAAGCACTGTTCTCTAGACTAGACAACCTGCAAACAAACTGCAGACTCACTTATGGCCTGTGGCCCCACACTGAAAGACAGTGCTTTATAATTTTTCCTGCAGTTTAAATTGTTTTCAAGTATATTCTACTCAATTAAGAAGATACAGTACTACAAATAAACACATTTTTAGGGAAATTCATGCACCACAGAAAACAAACAAACAAACAAACAAATATGAAACAGCTGCTTACAGGAAACACTGTGTATAATCTTTGGCCGTATCAAAATTTCAAGTTAGATGCACTCAAGGAAAGTGTGTGGGAGAGAGACATGACATAGGGAGACTCTACACTTTCAGCTCTCATTTACCACAGAAATGAATGTAGCATAAGACTCTGTAAAGTTACAGAAAATATTAATGAAGATGTAAAAAGTAGGAGCATGGTCTTAAAAGCCTGATGCATGTGCTATTTTCAGCTTGAAGGGAAGAACACTAGGATCTACCAATGAGCATGTTGCTTTTTCTGGTGAATAAGCTTGCTTTGGTGAAAAGCTTGATACTACATAGAGATTGGAGTAGGAGCTGCTCCAAAGAATACTGATGTCAGTGGAATTCTTTACATTTGTTCCAGTGGGTTTGTGAATCAGGTAAAATGACAGATAAATCACAGATAAAATCTTAATTCAGATTTCACATTTTCTAACACTGAGTATGGATTTCAGTGAAGTGGCTCTTGATTAAGATGTAATAAGTGAGTGGGGACAATGGTGAATCTATGATAGAGCAATCACAAAGGCAAAAAGCTTCCAGCTAATGGAGACGGATGTCTCCAGGACCAGGAAGGACTGCCAATAACCGGCCAGTTGGTTGTGCTGCCACAAGTAACCATGAAGACCAGCATCTGACTATGAAAATTGTTCCCTGATATTTCTCCAGTGCTAGGAAGGATGTCTCTGAAGACACAGAGTCTGCAGAGCCGATTTCTAAAATCTGAGCAGCAAAACTAGGTAATGGAAATATCTTACTCCTCTCAACTATGCTAACTTTTATCTTAGTGGGTACTGTACAAGTCCTAGTTTTTAGAATGTACAAAAATAAACAAACAGTGACAGCTAGTAAGTGTGGTTTAGGTGATAGGCCATCTTGAAAATCAGGTTTTATTCCAAGCTCTTTTACTAACACACTCGAGTGGAATAAGGCAGTTATTTTTCTTTGACCTCAATAACAGTTTATAAGATAAAATCTCTTGTAGAAAAGGACTATCTTTGTCAAAATATGTGCATAGCACCTCTCACACCAGAGCTGTGATTTCAGTCAGGGTCTCTGTGTTCTGCTGACTGAAAACTAATTAATAATATTGAGCTTAATATTTTCACTTTGTTTAAAGGTTAGAAACATTCTACCCCCAAACACACAGTCAAGCATTTTCGTGCCATTTTTTAATAGAAGTTCATCAAGGATCCTTAGACTTTTCTCTCCCTATTTCTTAAAAAAGATTTAAAAATTGATGTAGAAAATTATAACTCGATCTTAAAAATATTCCATTGTGACAGGAGGACAGATATCAGTGTCTTTTTGTTATGTGAGTTATTGAAGTTTGACATCCTTTGAGGAATATTTTTCATAACCCACTGTTTGCTACCCTGTCTATCCAATTATTTAGAACAAGCAATCTGTCATTTTATTGTTTCCTTCCAATTATATAACTTTGGTGACAGTCATGGCAGAGTATCCTCTGTAAGTGAAATCAAATCTCGCTGTGGATTCCAAGGGCTGCAGCATGTGCGTACGTACGTGTGTGCATGTGCGTGCATTGTGCGGAAATGGAGTGGAGGGGGAAATATTAAAAGAGAACAACAGTTGCTGGATGTCAGTTTAAAAATAACTTTATACACATTGTGGAAGATATGAAAGGGAAATAAAATGTACTTTCATAATTCTTAATTTCCAGAAGCGGAATGTGTATAAACTGTGCAGGTAGTGAATGCTGTACTGCAAATATCATAGTGAGGACCACGCTCTCTCTCCCACATAATTATACATCAGTTTCATGCATCTAGCCTAAAACAAACAAACAAACAAACAAAAAAAACAACTGTATTGCTGTGAAGAGAGACTTTTCAGTTTTCAGGAGTGACTATTCTGTCTCTGTCACCTGACATATTCATCTATCGATAAAGCCAGAAAGAAGGTACAAGATCAGATATATTTATTAATCAGTGAGGGACAAATGGGGTCCTCAGCTATGGCATGCTGCTTCCTTTGAAATTGAAAGCAGTTGCATAAGGTGCCAGGAACGAAGCTCACTATCATTTTCATTTAGTGATTGATAGAGTCAGTAATTTTTCAAATTTATATACCAAATCTGAAACTGGAAGCAAGTTGCTAGGTTGTGCCGTCTTTGTTGCTGGTGGAGGGAAGTGAAAAGCATTCGAGTGGCAGTTGGGTCCAACACCAGCTAGCTAGTCAGAAAGTAGAGAACAGCAGTGAAGCTGGGAAGAAACAGCATGCAAACAGCTGCAGTGTGAGATAGAATAAGCGAGTGTCAGTGGTGTTAGATGGTAGAGCTGTGTGAACACTTTCACACTGAAAAGCAAAATTGTCAAGTTATCGTGTCCAATTGGGCATGGATTTCTTATTATATCACTGCAATACCACAAGCTGTACTGGTTGCAGAGTCACAGAACCCTCAATTAAAGAAGCAGAGGAGAAAAAAAGAAAATGAATAAAATTGTTGTTGTTACTGGAGGTCTTTGAAGAAGAACACGACACTCTACTGTAAACCTACACTGAACAAAACCACATATGACCCAGCCAAGTCATGCTTAAGTGCTTTGCCTAACAGGAACTTGAAAGATTCAACCATTTAAACTAAAGATGCTTTGATATAGTATCTCATTTTCTTTTCTTTTGTCTGAACATTTACTGTGTTTCAGAGTCAGCACTAGCCAGCCCAGTTCTTCTGTGTATCTCACTTACATTAAAAATTTGTGAAGATGTTCAGGCTTTTGGGGGCACTTCAACAGGAGCTGATAGCATGATCAGAGAAAGGTCTAAGGATTACAGATATTATTAGGGATACAACCTTTATCAACTTCACAAGGAATTTTGCAGCACATTATCCACATTATCCAAACTTTATTCAAACTCAATCTTTTATCTAGTATTTGGAGATGATTTCCCTAACTTGACAGTATACTCGATCCCAGACCACCAGTATTTCTACTGGATGTTGCTCTTGCCTGGCCTGTATACAGATATGTACACATCAGATATTTTTGAACAGAGTGAGATAAAGTTAGTTGCAAACTGCTTACAGTGTTATTCTTTACATTGAATTCCAAGAAGATATGAGGTAGTTTTAAAAACAGCTCTGTGAAAACGTATCCAGCCATTTTCACTGTCAGTTCAATTAAACTGCTTTTCAGATAAACGAGACTTGAAAAAGGGCATGACTAGCTCTGGATCCATTCTCCAATAAAGACTCCTATGCTTTAGGATTTTTTTCACTCCCAGTCCTTCACCCTAAGCGTTCTAGCGTATTGAATGCCTCCCCTTTTTTCTTACAGCTCTTTGAGGAGGCAGACTGGGGTCTCAAAATTAGATGTTGCTGTTCTGCCTTGTACATGAGGGCCCTTTTTACATATGAACAACTGCAGCAGCCCACTGGCATGGGCCACCAGATCAACATGCCCACAACTTGTTGCAGATTCTTATGTTATTTTAAAAAATAACTATACCCTAAAAATAAATCAAGCAAATAGAATCCAGGAGGCCGCTGTGCTCAAAATAGTAGCCAGACCACTAAATATTACCTTGGTTGAGATGTGAGGAACGAAAAGGAAAGGAATGTTAGGGCACTTAAGTCATGTTTGCAAAAGACAGCAAGGGAGTAATGGGTAGTTGCAGTACTCCATAAAAGTTAGCAGCAGGGAAGGTGTTGCGGGTATGCAAATGAGTACACAGTGAAGTCCAGCAGTTTTGAAAACTGTCAGATTCTGATATTGCTCCCTCAGCTTTATATGTTGAAATTGAGTCCCACACTATTAATACTAAATGCTAAAATGAATTGGGACAAACTCAAGAGTCTGGCCTAAGTCCTCTGAAGCCAATGTAGCTATGACAATAAATATTTTTGCTGGCTATTTCTTTACAAAGTTATTCTATGCTCCACTTCTGACTGTGGTAGTAACTATGGGAACTAATCTATCACCATGTTAAGAATGGGGCTAGTTTATATCTAAGCCGACATACATGACATGGCTTTTATGGAAAGCGTAACACTGGCTGCAGTGAACCTGAGCCCTAGATAACTGGAGAACAGGGCATTTCTCAGTTCTCCTGAGTTCTCAAATCAAAACGTAATACAAGTCTCACACAAGAACCCTGGCTGAAAATTCTCCATGTACCACCAATTTGCGTGATGGGTGTAAATTTTCTAGGATATTTTTCTAGAAATCTGCATTTAGATAGAAATATTTTACAGAGTCTAAACCGTGAGATTTTATGTGTATCCTGGTCTTTATTCACAGAATCACAGAATCACAGAATCGTCTAGGTTGGAAGAGACCTCCAAGATCATCTAGTCCAACCTCTGTCCTAACACTAACAAAACCTCCACTAAATCATATCACTAAGGACTACATCTAAACGTCTTTTAAAGACCTCCAGGGATGGCGACTCAACCACTTCCCTGGGCAGCCCATTCCAATGCCTAACAACCCTTTCAGTAAAGAAGTTCTTCCTAATATCCAACCTAAACCTCCCCTGGCACAACTTTAGCCCATTCCCCCTCGTCCTGTCACCAGGCACGTGGGAGAACAGACCAACCCCCACCTCTCTACAGCCTCCTTTAAGGTACCTGTAGAGAGCGATGAGGTCTCCCCTGAGCCTCCTCTTCTCCAGGCTAAACAACCCCAGCTCCCTCAGCCGCTCCTCGTAAGACTTGTTCTCCAGACCCCACACCAGCCTTGTCGCCCTTCTCTGGACTCTCTCGAGCACCTCCATGTCCTTCTTGTAGCGAGGGGCCCAAAACTGAACACAGTACTCGAGGTGTGGCCTCACCAGAGCTGAGAACAGGGGGACAATCACCTCCCTAGACCTGCTGGCCACGCTGCTTCTTATACAAGCCAGGATGCTGTTGGCCTTCTTGGACACCTGAGCACACTGCTGGCTCATATTCAGCTGCCTATCAACCAGCATTCCCAGGTCCTTCTCGGCCAGGCAGCTTTCCAACCACTCATCTCCCAGCCTGTAGCGCTGCTTGGGGTTGTTGCGCCCCAGGTGCAGGACCCGGCACTTGGCCTTGTTGAACTTCATACAGTTGACCTCAGCCCATCGGTCCAGCCTATCCAGATCCTCCTGCAGAGCCTTCCTTCCCTCGGGCAGATCAACACACGCACCTAACTTGGTGTCATCTGCAAACTTACTGAGGGTGCACTCGATCCCCTCGTCCAGGTCATCGATAAAGATATTAAAGAGGACCGGCCCCAGCACTGAGCCCTGGGGGACTCCACTAGTAACCGGCCTCCAACTGGATTTGACTCCATTCACCACAACTCTTTGGGCCCGGCCATCCAGCCAGTTTTTAACCCAGCGAAGCGTACGCCAGTGCAAGCCACGAGCAGCCAGTTTCTTGAGGAGAATGTTGTGGGAAACGGTGTCAAAAGCCTTACTGAAGTCAAGGTAGATCACATCCACAGCCTTCCCCTCATCCACCAGGTGCGTCACTTGGTCATAGAAGAAGATCAGGTTCGTCAAGCAGGACCTACCTTTCATAAACCCATGCTGACTGGGCCTGATCGCCTGGTTGCCCTTCAAGTGCCTCGTGACGACATTCAAGATAATCTGCTCCATGAGCTTCCCTGGCACTGAGGTCAAACTAACAGGCCTATAGTTCCCCGGGTCTACCCTCCGACCCTTCTTGTAGATGGGCGTCACATTTGCTAGCTGCCAGTCGACTGGGACCTCTCCTGATAGCCAGGACTGCCAATAAGTGATGGAAAGCATTTTCCATTTTTATTTGTGTGTGTGTGTGTGTGTTGTGGGTAGGTAAAAAGAAGGAAGGTTGGTTTTATTTGACAGTGTTGGATACAGAGAATCTAGCACAAATTCCAGTGTATTAGAAAGACTGTAAAAAATTATTCTTCAAATCCTGAGCCCATATGAACTAAAGTTTTGTGATATGTCCTCCAAATAGTTGACAAGAGTTCTTAAGGACCCTGTTCAGTAAGAGTTAAACAAATTGAACGTTGCTTTTTCTTTCATCTTAAAAAAAAAAAAAGAAAAGTAAAAGAAAACAGTTTGGGGGATGCTCAGTTAAAATGCTTGTCTTTCTATACTCAATCTCTTACTATTTGTTGCATACACCTTTAGAGAGCTACATAACCCTCTGCATAACTAGGCAGCAACAGATATTTGAATTCAGGAAGGAAAAATTAACCTTGGCAGGTATGTTAAGGCACTAACTCAAATCCCTTACATTAGGTTGTCCATGATATTATAAATATTTATCTTGCATTTTTATTCCAGGCCATTCTCCTTCTTCAGACACTGTATGTCTCTTTAGCCTGCTCCACTCAAGTTTCCGGTTGCCAGAGAAGCCTCAGGATTTATTTTTAATTCTGGAGCTTTCTGTCTTCTTGCGTCTCCAACTATCAATCTTTTAAGCACTGCATAGCCGATGATATCACAATGGGATTGAACCCAGCTAGTGGCACAATTGCTTCACACTGCAGCTTGTGTATACACAAAGTGCAATCACTAGCAGTGTGTCAACTATGAGTGCAGATACATGCCTTGTATTGTGCCCCCAAAAAGGCTGGCAAACAAAATTAAACTTGGTTTAATGAACAAAATTCATCATACCTAGTTCAGAGAGAAAAACAATGAGCTGTCTATAAAAATGAAGGGTTAGGACTAGCAGCTATGTTCTCTGGCTTGTACTTACAGAGAGTCCTCCTGGAGACACATGCCACTTTCTTGCAAACCAATAGATATCTTTTTCATAAAGGCAGGGGTTATTCTGTAGCATCTCACAGGTGGGAAAAAAAAAAAAAAAAGCCAAAAAACCACCACCACCAGAGCCCCACACCTATTGAATGATTTTCTAGATAACAAATAGAAGAGCTTTTCTCTCAACAATTCTTATATTCCTTCTTGGAAATTAATGTTCCGTTAGTGTATTCTGACATGCCTCACTTCGTAAAATAATACACTGATATCTATAAGCACAGAAGAAGTATCTAACCACTCATAAGACACTCTGCATGCTAAAGGTGAAGGCCCTGGATGGGAAGCAGCATTTGGTGATCTTTTCTGTCTTTGATTTTGCCATGATCTCCATCTCCAACCTCACTCACTAACATCAGTTGTGCAGTTTCAGTTGAACATGGTAATTTATTCATTTAAATAACTGTAAATCTCTGCTGAATATTTTCCTGGAAAGTCCAAGACTGGTGAAAGCATACAGATTTCTGTATGTGTGGTAAGTGAAAACATTTTTAATAGCATTAAGGACTCTAACCTGGAAGGTGTTAAGTATTTTCATCAGTGTGTTCAGGGAATCCTCAGTTTTGAGGATGATTGACATCTTTTAGGATCAAACCCTCATTTTGTACCTAAGAAATGAAATAACACATCAATTTAATTTGAAGTGACTTGCCATAAACCTATGTCTCTTTCAGAATGGGTTGGATATCAGTAGGATTAAATGTTCTGACTATAGAAAGAAACTCCCCCGTATGTAAGCTTTTAAATGCACCTTCAAACAATGATCAAATGTGAAAGCTGAGATCTGTTTTCTGTGTGTGGCAGACTGGCAGCAACTGGACTTAGGCTTAGAGTTTCTGCCTTCACTAACAAAATTTTGTTAGTAAGTCTGCCAAAACCAGGAAATTGCTGGCAGCTTTGGTGGAAAGTGGAGAATTCAGTGGGTTTTTGTCATCCCCAAAGGTTTGCACTTATGAAGTGCTCTCTTGTATAATAAAGTCCATTTGTCTGATGTAAGAAATTTCAACAGCTTGTCAATGTTCCACAAGAAGCAAGAAGAAATGGTTCAGTTTATGTTGTACAAAGAAGTAATGAAGATGCCGAAATGCCATGCTCTGCATTCTGCTGTTTGTTTGGTGCATCAGGGAAATGTAAGCAGAGTGGGGATGTAATTTAATTCAAGGTCAGCCACAGACATTATGTGAGGCCTCATAGAATGAACAAATGAATAATAAACAAAATTAAAAACATCTATTGCTGTCTTTATAGCCTGTTTGTTTGGCACACTGTATTCTGGAAAGTGCTATATATTACAGTTTTGGAAGGTCAGGTTCTTTGTGTGTTATGTTGTTTATTGATACTAGTCAGGGGTGGGAAGAGGAGAGATGAAGCTGAGAATAGGAACATTTAGTTAGTATCAGGAAACCTTTTCAGTAGAAAGGTCTACTCAATAACGTTTTGAAAAGGCTCCCAATAGAGGAGTCAGAAGTCTGATTGCTTGCTTCAAGTTAAACTTGAATTGGACAAAACACTCCACTTTATAGCACTGGGACATTCCATGCTGCTGAGTCTTTTCCAGCTCTAATTCCTATAGGTTCTCAACTATGAGTCCATGCCACTCATGTACTTGAGATGGTAGAATTTAACCTAACGGTTGTATGCAAACGTAATCAAAAAATATTGTCTCATTTTGCAAATGATACTGGTTTATCTTAGAAAATGAGAAATGCATGAAAGGAGTCTAGGTAATGGGACGGATATTTATTTTTCATTTGGAAGTGGTGTTGAATGGCTCTCAAAAGTTTGTGAAGAGTTGTGGGCTGCTTTGCCTCATGTACATAAATATTATCAGACAAAGCTCATGTGTATAAATATTCCCAGAGTTGGCCTGGTTGCCAATTCAAATCCCTTTATATTGCTCTTTTCCTTATGTAGATAAGGAAATCTTATCCAATATTCCCACTGCACTACGGCAAAACAGTGATTTCTATATATAGTTCCTCTAATCTATATTCGTCATAATGAATATGGATAATATATGTTCATAGAAGTTATTAATACTTTTGCTATTACAGGCATAATGGTCCCACTCTCCCAGGCAATCAAATGGAAATAAAAGGAGGAAATTCTTGCTTATGTTTCTCTACTTCATGAAAATATACTAGTATCAGTGCACCCAAAGTGATGATGCCTGCATTGCTCTGTTGTATGTGAAAATCTCTTTTTTTCCATTGTTACATACTGTGTATCACACCAACATTCCCATTATGTATCAGGGTTTTCTTGAACATTTTGTGTTACACCTATGAATATTGACTAACAGCACTATATCAACATTGTCAGAAGCCAATCCTAATATTTGACAACATCAAAGGGAGATAGGATACGTTTGCTCTGGTGGATCTTGGACATGCAGGATGATACATAGATTATAAAAAAAATTAAAAAAAAAAAAAAGAGGAAGAAGCCCTTGATATCAAAGAACTAACATTTAGTGTTCTTAAAAAAATAATATATCTAGCATTAACTGCTAGTGAAGTTGATTTAAGTGGAGCTGAATGTTCAACATAGCACATTCCTAATGTGTCTGTTTAACAGAACCAGGTTGTGATATTGTTGCGCTACTGTATGCAAAGAACAAATAAGGGTTTTTTTTTCATTTTTTATTCTTTTTTTTTCTTTTCTCTTTTTTTTTTTTTTTTTTATTCTCCTGAAAGAGTTGCAGAAAGCTGGGCAGGATGGTCTTTCTTAATGTAAGTCACTGATTAATAAAATGTGTTATAATAGGTGTGACATGCACTTTAAGACTTTCAAAGCTATGTAGTCTCCCATTAATTCAAGTGCAAATTGGAATATGGTTACATTCTGTTGAAATAAAGTGACTGAGACTTCAAGGGTCCCATTTTACTTACATTTATGAAGTTTGTGATAATTCACCACAGCAGCAAAAACTGGCAAGAACAGAGAGATTCAATTTGGTCTCTCTCTCACTCTTTCTCCTCCTCTCCCTCCCCCCTCCTAATGCTTAATAAATTTTCCAGAAGAGAGATACACATACTATATTCTCAGGACTGTTAGCTTAAGAAATGTACTGCTTGCTTTTTCCTTTTATAAATTAATTACAGTTGAACCTTCTACTAAATCCAGAGAAAATATTTCTGTTTGTAAAAAGGTTTTTCATACATTATGGTCTAATCCTGTATGATTTAACTGTGGCCATGATCATCTTCT
This sequence comes from Cygnus atratus, assembly GCF_013377495.2. Classification (NCBI taxonomy): domain Eukaryota; kingdom Metazoa; phylum Chordata; class Aves; order Anseriformes; family Anatidae; genus Cygnus; species Cygnus atratus. Next base: position 51,781,591 of record NC_066366.1, read on the forward strand.
CACACTGTGGAAAACATGATTTCACTACAAAACCTTTTTTTCTTATTTTTTTCTTTCTCGTGATATAATGTGTCTTTCTGGCTTTATACAAGTCATTAAAGTTGTTTACTTTCTGTCATTGTTTTTCTTGGTCTGATAATACTTGTTCAGGGAGAGTCATGAGGAAGGGCTCAGCTTAGCCCTGTTGAGCCTAAGAGCCTTTAATCCGCCCATTCTAGGTAATGAGTTTATGCCACTTGTGTTTTGTTTGTCTCTAGTTGTCTGTTTTCCTCATGCTTTTCAGGGTGCAATCCAATCAATGTTTAATTTCCCAAACTGGCCCAGTGAGAAGATTTATTTCATTCTGTTTGTCCTGCAAACAATATTCATTCTGAAGTTTTAGGTAAGTTTGTTGAAAAACTTCGGGAAAAAAAATGAAGAGAAGAGATGTTTGCTTGAACGTGCATCTGAATAGGCATGTTGAGAAGCTCTTCAGGTCCTGGGACAGGCCGAGATTTCAGAGTGCAGAAAAATATTTACAGAGCTGGCACAACGACTGTACTAGAAAGCTGTTGTTTATAAAGGAGTTGACTCACAAATTAGAAAAATTATATGTTTAGGAGGGTAAATGTTCACCAAGCAGTGACCAGCTGTGTCTGTCATATCATTCCTTGAAATCAGAAAACAGGGTAAATCCACCATGCTTTTGAGACATTATTGGATAGTGTCTGAAACAAGTGAAGGCTTTAAAGTTTGTGCCAGAGACTGACCTTCCATAATCGTGTGTGTTTAATCAAGCACATTGATCTCTGTATACTGCACCTGTCATTACTGGTATCTGTGGATCAGGGAAGTAAAAAAATAGAGGTTTAAACAAATGGTCAAGGCATTCTAACAGAAAACAGCTCCAAAGTCCTATTTTGCTTCCTCTTCTTCTTCTTTTTATTTATTTATATTTTTATGTCCTTGCTAAAAATATGTTGCACTTACATAATAATTTCCACAGGACATTCTCTGCCACTTCGCAGATTTGAACATAGCCTCCCAGCATGCTGGGCAACAGTCTGCCCCTTTTTGCCATGAGTAAATGCAAGCATTAGACATTGCATATTTCTTTCTTGATAACAGAAAGTTTGCGAAAGAAGCATGGAGAAGCACACTGAAGAAAAATTCATTTAAAATGTTAAACAAAGTTTAAAATATAAAAAAGTCCTTGTATTTTTAGAAAACAAATTATTTAGAGCCAGACGTGAAATTTTGCTAACTTTTTACAATTGACAAAATTCATGGAAGAACTGCGAGACCAGGAGTGGCACTCCAGGCTCCCACTCTCTTGCTCCAAAGGACGTGTAATCTTGCCTTTACATCAAATGTGTAAAAGAAATGAAGAGAACAAGAAGATCCTGCTGGGTTGTATCGTACTGCTTTGCAGCATATATGGAAGGTATAGCAGAGGCAAAGGTTATGACACTGTTAGAGAAATCTGTTTTTACAAAGGGCTGTGTTTCATAATGAGACCGTAGACTGGAATAGAGCAAAATGTTAGTGCCTTCTTCATCTAGCTAGAAATACTGTAAGCAGCCTGTAAGCAATTATTTATTTGGTGGGTAGATATGTAATTTCTCTACATAGTTTTTAAGCATGAAGTCTAAATAACCCCCACATGAAAAGGAAAAAAACTCTTTTTAGTGGTTATGAAAATAAACCATTAAGCACCCAGCAGTGAAAGGGTCAAAATAGTTGTATTAACTGAACTCTCCTGAGGACATATGTTGTTTACAGTATATGTTTAAAATAATATTCCTGGCTAGTCAGCCTTTCCCTCAGGATAATGCAATTACAACAGTAACAGAGGATTAATTAAAGACTCTCCCATAGGTGTTGCTAGAGATCTTGAATCGACCAAAGGGGGATACATTACCAACTCAGCACAGAGGTGAACAGACCAGAGCTGTTCAAAATAATTAGTTAGGCATAAGGGCAGGGTTGAGCTTTTTGCCTCATTTATCTGATTTTGATTAATACTTTAATTTTTTTTTTTATTATTAATGCAGAAGAGGCATGCTGGTTCCCATTTACGTATGAGAAATGAATAGGGAAGATCAAGCTTCTGGATAAAGAAATCAATAGCAAATGAATTTATACTGGTCCACTGTCAAGTAGGATATCATTCTCTCTGTCTCTCTCTCTCTCTCCCTCTCCCTCTCTCTCTCTATTTCTCCCCCCCAACCCCTCTACATACACACCTGGTTAAATGCTTGGAGCTGGGGGTAATTTTTCTGTCTCAAAGACAACAACAGTCCTGCTCATGCACACTGCATGGAGTGATGCAGATGCATGACAGGGAACAGCAACGACATGAAGAGGACCTTCATTCTGTCAGCTTTGTCTTTGTAACCCCAAATTAGGGGTCTTATCAAATCAAGAGCTATGATGCTGCTTGATATCAGGCCTTTGCAAGTACACACAGGGGTGACTCTGACATGAGAGGCTATTACAGATAGAGAGCCAGAGGCTCACATCCCCATTTTTTGCCTTCAGAGTCACCCCTGTGTGTACTTGCAAAGGCCTGATATCAAGCAGCATCATAGCTCTTGATTTGATAAGACCCCTAATTTGGGGTTACAAAGACAAAGCTGACAGAATGAAGGTCCTCTCTCTCTCTCTCTCTCCAAATGGCTTTTTAAGACAGAAAAAATAGAGCACTCCAGATTGTGTTATTATTGTGTAAATAGTTATTTTGACAGTCTCTGTTTTAAGGTTCCTGTTCTGGATCGACTTCTCATTCCACATACAAGATAAAGTGTGCAAAATCTAGATGAAGTATATGAAGGTTTACATTAGAAATGAGTGATCACCTGTCTCAAATGAGGTGTGCTGGGGAGATTTGGACAAGATCTCTTGCATGCCATAATCTATGAGCAGATTGTGGGATGTAAGATGATTTTAAAGTTTCTGAGGCTGTTCAAAGCATATCTGCCCTAAGCCATGTTAGGGCAGACTCCCATTCAGATGATACATATTCAGCACATTTTTTCAATGTAAAAACTACAGAACAATCTCAAATGGTAAGTTTGAGATAAATCACATAATCATTTATTTAGCACCTGCATGAAAAAATATATATCAGATAGAAGGTGATGATCTCTTCACAGTGAATGTTTTATTCCCAAATAAAGGAACCTGAAGTCAGAGTCTCATCTGGGGTACATTATGCCTGCTAACCTTAGCTAAGGCTCTGACCCATTTTAAAGTTGTGGGCAATCTCTTTGGTCTGACTGGATTTATTTTGTCATAGACAATGATATTTTTCTGAAAGGTGGTAGAGTAAGAACAAGTGAAAATGAATTCATGCAATTCATTTTTTTCATTTATTTTTATTCATTTTTTTCATGTATGCAATTCATAATTTGCTGCTTATTAAGATTTCTTTCAGATATTGTAAATACAAAGCTTGCAGTAATAAAATATATGCCTTTTATTTAGCCATAATTGGGAAGGAAACTTTATGATGTTCCAGGCTTTCTTAATGAGTAGAGATGCTGGGTCTTTTAACTCCTGAAGCAGTATGTTAGAAAGAAAAGAATTCTAAGATGTTATAGGGACACTTTTTCAAGCAATTTCAGAAGAGTTGTATCTGTTTAACTGAGAGAATTTGTGTTTGTTTGTGAAGGAAGTCTTAGGAAAGTACTGCCAGTTTCAGGGCTTGAACAACTTCCTCTTTATCAATATCCTGACAGGTTTAGTAAAGAGTATTCAGGAGAATACTGCAAGGAGAAAACAAAGAACTTGCCAACAAAAACATTAACTTAATATCTACTTACCTATAATCTTCAAAGGCAAGAGTTAGTAATATGACCCTGAGTAGATTGTTACATGCCATCACACTTCATAATTTCCCCTTGATAACAGATAGTCATCACTGAGGTTCAGAAATTATGTGCATTCATATAAATCTACTTAACTGATATCAGTACAGTATCCTAAAAGGACACAGTGCCCACTGATGGAGTACTGCTTTGTGCATGTTTATGCACCTGTCCATAGCATCTGTGCCTTAGAAGTTTTCATTTGGTTCTGATTCAGATCTTCTCTTCGTGCTGTACACTTAAACATACCTATCAGTGCCTCCAGGACTGATTACAGTGCTCAATATGCGAGCAGTGTGCATTGTAATTTTGACGTGCCTGCCAATATTGGAAGCATGCGGCAGCTGTGCACTTGTGGGGAGGCTTCATTGATCACATTATGACTGCCGAAGGTATGCCTGAAACTGTGCATATGGAACTTATTTTGATACAGGTAGAACATTAAAGGGAGGAAAAAAAAAAAGTTTTCTCTTTTCCGTAAATTTTTGCGTTTCTCTTGCTGCCAAAAATGGGCACTTACGGATACTGTGGTTCCTAATGTTACAGCCTGCTGGAGGTCCTTTTAGTAGCTGTCACTAGATGGTGCTAGCTGTATAAGAGAGATGACCCCCCCCCTCTTTTCTGTCTCTGATTCAGACCTCTGTCTGTCAAGGACAGTGGGTGCTCTGGCTCAGAGCAGGAGATGTGTTTCCATCGAGTTCTGGGGATCTAGAGTAGCTATTTTGGCCCTTAAGGTTAATAAGTCAATGGGGATTAGTTAGGTAATTGCCAGAGCTTTTTATTTATGTTATGTGCGTATATGGACTTATAACGATCTCTCATTCTGGCAGTCTTTCCAAGGGAGTTTGATATAAGCAGAGGACCACTAGCTTTATTTTGGCATTCTCCCATCTTTGCCCAGAAGGAATTTTATCCTACATCAAGGGGTGAGCTTTTCTCCATACTTTGTGCAGTTGTTTGGAGCCAATTTGGATAGTTCCTTTAAGATGTTGTACATATAGAGGAAGATCTTAAAAACGGACTTTTTCCCTTCCTCAAAAAATGTACGGAGTAGGCTCTAGATGAAGGAGTGTGGAAGGGATATGGCGGGCGGGAGAGGAAAATGAATGGAAGGACTAGTTGGGAAAGAGCAAAAATTGTTTTACCTGATGTGGCTTTTCTTCACTATTTTTTAATGATAACACACTGAAAATGAACCTTTCTGAGACCAAACCTTCATGCCCTTGGCCTCAGGGAGAGTTTATCTCAAGAAGGCACCAGTTAAAGACATCAGGTTTTCACTCTTCGCAATAAAGCCTTTCTCTTCTGGTGAAAGCAGGGCACATTGCTTTAAAATGGGGAGAGATGCTAAGTGCAGTGACAATTGTTTCCCAGGGAGAATGATTCGGCAGGAAGCCAGTATTTAATCACATAGCCACATCACATCATTACAGAGCGTCACTCAGTGCAACCACTTGATGCAGTGCACCGCACCTCTGTAGCATAATGCTGGCTCCCTGCCAACAATTTAGAGAAAACTGCTATCAGCTTTTATAATTACTTCCCTTGATGAAACAACCCAGTGAAATGGCAGGGCTAGAATGGGGACGGAAGGGAGAGTTATGAGACCACAAACTTCCCAGACTTCCAAGTTGCACCTATTAGACAGCAATTAAATTACTGGCCAACTTCAAAAGTCCTCCACAATTGGCATTAATCGTCAGCCTTGCTGGCACTCTTCTCAGAGAGGCCAAGAATTAAAAGTATGTAAAGACGGAGCAGCTCATTTTATCCCTAAAATGATGCCCTTGGGCACTATTGGAGGCATTTTTGCACCTGACCATTCCATACACATCCTGTAGCTGAGCTGACGAGTTAGCACTGCACAACACTACATATACATGTTTACATGATCACTAAAACACCACTTCTGGTGGGGTTCCATGCATGGAAAGAGCGAGCCTACCAGAACACGTAAGATGATATGTGCTCTCCTATGTGCTATCTACATCATTTGATGCATAAGCCAGCAGTGTGACCTTGCTGCAAAGAAGGCTAATGGTATTTTGGGCTGCATTAGGCAGAGCATTGCCGGCAGGTTGAGGGAGGGCATTCTTCCCTTCTACTCAGCAAGTGTGAGGCCATGTCTGGAGTGCTGTGTCTATATTGATTCAGGCCATAGTTTGAATATTCCATTAAGACTGCTGTTCTGTCTACAGCACCAGTGAGTAGAGGTTACATGGGGAAAAAAATAAGAACAGGCTTTAAAAAAAGAGATCCTGCCCCAGCTATTCCTGCCCAGCTTCTCACAGACATAATCTAAGGAATTTCATGAGCCTGGTTTTGCATCTGCCCCATTGAGCTTAGTAGACACCAACAGTCCTATCATCCATAAATTTGTCTAATCTGTTCTTAACTGCCTTTTTACTTTTAGCCAGCTTTACTTGATGTGACAATGAGTTTCACAATTTAATTATTGTGCTGTGAGAAAACAAACTTTCCCTTTTGTGCATTTGAAGCCTGCAGGCTGATAGTTTCATTGGTTAGTTGTAGTATTCTCATTCAAATCAAGAGGAGTGAAAATGACTCAGCTCCACACGGTTTTGGATCTTTCTATATTTTAATCACCTGCAAATAACATCACAGTTGTCAGACTTGGTGTCAACAGAAATAACACTTCAGCAGCACCTGGGAGACATAATGCTTTACCCCACTTTCCTGGTCACAAGCAATGGGCAAACATGGAGCAGGCAAATGCTCTAACCCCACCTCTGCCCCCAAATCTTGCGTTGCAAATGTAAGACACAGTAAAACAGACTGAGAGAGGGAAGCATGGAAAACAACAGCCCAGGGTAAGTCAGCTTGATTGACAGCGTGCCCACCTATTTTTTCCTGGATGTTGCTGGTTGTTTTAGGACAAGCCCAGAACCATGAACGCAAATCCTCTGAGGTAAAATCATTTCCGCCCACCATTCAATATTCCTGTGGAAAAAAAAAAATATATATATATATATCCAAAAATCTCACCTTGCATTCTTTATGTATTGCCTCTAGGCTTACACTTCTCTGGTGCCAGATTTGGAGGGAATCAGCAATTTCACTGCCATTGTGGCCAAAGAGGAACAATAGTTTAATACTAAGGAATCCTGGTTTGGATCTAAGCAGGAATCCACGTAGCCAAGATGTGCACCATCGCCTTGAAAATTGGATACACATACAGCAGAATTTAATCCATACACAAAATAGATCATCTGTGCCAATGGAATAAAATGACCTCTCTCAAGTCTGGACTGTCACAACTGTGTCTTTTTTTAGATTACATAAGCAGCTTTAGAAATGGACTTGAATCCAGGTGTAAGCATCTAGAACTAAGAATTTTCCAGAGTTCAGTATACTGGCATATATTAACAGGGCTTTGATTCAGCCCTACCTTAACATGCAATAACTTTTAGATTTGCAGCACAGTGGATTGCATGTACCAAATACGCCTGAAAGAATAATATAGGCAACAAACTTTCCTCAGTTCAATATCCTTTTTGCTCCTTTTCTTTCAAGTGTAAAAATGCAATTGCCTGCAGACAGAAAGAAGCAGTCTTGACAAAGGAGTGCATATGTTCTAACATTAGTCTTGATTAAAATAAAGCCTGCAACATATTTTATGACTGTGTTTGTGTAACATATAACTTTCCATAGGAGATGGTCCTAACCATTACCTGTTTATCTATTTAAAGCAGGATGCTCTGCTATTCATTACATGCAAACAATATACGAATACACTGACACATTTATTGTTAAGGTCAATACAATGATAGGATTTGATCCTCTTTCTTTGTTGCTTGGGAAAGAAAATCAAACACTTGCAAAGCCTGGGTTAATATTTTTTTTCGTTGTTTCTGACACCAGCAGGATATGTGTTAAGTATCTATTCCCTAGTGGCTCAGGCCATCAAATACATAAATTATGTTAGAGCAAGGAAGACTGTATCAGGGTCTGATTTCATACAGATCTCAACACGCTTGTCAATTTGTAAAGCTAATCAACCACTTTCTTTAGGTATCCTCACTACAGAAATGCTTGTCCAACCAACAACTTTCAAAGCTAATTAGCCAATGAATCCTTTCAGTTACCATACAGCAGTAACCTGTGAGATGTTTTTGGTGTCTTTAGAAATATATATATATGTGATATTGACATTGAGTTCCAGGCTCCAGCTCATAGGGTGTTTCATAGGAAAGCATCTAAGAATTTTTCTTAAGTACCTCTTTTAATTTATGAAGATATTTAATCTGTTATGTCAATGTGGATGTCATGTCATGCGTATCATGTGGATGTACATGACATGACATGTGGATGTCATGTATACAAGCATATGTATACATGCTTTCCTGATACAGTCTCCGATGCTTTCACATTTTGTACAGCCTTTGTGAAGCAAGGTGTGCTGAGGACCCTACAGTGCATAAATGATGATCTTAAGTACCAATGTTACAACTATTCAACTTCTTAATTGCTACCACTTAAAATAAAATGTATATGCCCACAGGATAGATGTAATATAGAGGATTTATCCTTTATCATAAATTATCAGGACAACCCAGATGGTTGGATTCTCTTTCTTAATGGTTCAAAAAGATCATCTCCTGATTTGATCAGTCTTTGAAAGGCCTCACTAGAATCCATCTAAGTCCTTGTCTCACTGGCCCTTTTCTCCTACATTTTCAGCCTGTACAACTTCCCCTCAAGTCAATTGAAATTAGAATATTTGCTGTCTGGCAGCAAGTGCAAACCACCACTGTTGAATTAGGTGGGAATAGAAAGTGCACCAGTCCTTATATTTCTGGAAAATTCTGATATCATCTGCTGGCATCCTGCTCCTATAATTAGCAATGATGGCATGAGTGAAGAGAATAAGTTTACATGAAGTAATAGCCTGTAGGAACCCTTCAGTAGCTTCCTGTGCAGCCGTACATGGAACAATCTTATTGCCATCAGGATGAAGAATTTGTGCCGATATAGTAAGCAAGGCCAGAACTACAGATTTCTCAGGGAAATCCAGGGTAATTTGATTCAATAAAATATATTTGGCCTGCCCCAGATGGACTTTATGCATACTCTTTATTGCCTGCTGTAAATATCTGTCTTCCACCCTGCTCCAGGGGAACTGCAAGTTAGCAAGAAACAAGAGATTCTTCTCTGTAAAGGCTTTGTCTTCTCCTACCAGCAGATGCTGTTTCTGCTATAAGGAGGAATAACAAAGCAGGGAGCCTAGCAAAATCTCATCCCAGTGCCTGCTGCTTCTACCACAGATTCCTTGTCTTCCAAATTTTGTTTTATCAATGTGGAAAGCAGTGAGGTAAATCTGGGGGGGACACCCCTACATGTCTACTTGTAGGTACCTGGGATTTGGCTCAAACTGACCATCATACAGGAGACATACATAAGGCCACAAGTCTGGTTCAACCTCAGTTGGGTTTTTCTCTTCCCATTATTAGTCTTTGTAATTATTGTTAGTTTCACTTAATGTCTTCCATCTGTACTCCTTTTAGCACTTGCTCCTAAATTATTGCATTGCACTTCCCACTAATAGATATCAGGTGGGCCTTCATCCTTTGGAGCATCTCATATAGTCCCTTCTGTATCTGAGACTTGGCAATTTGTTGAGGTGTACTGATATCAATTAAAATCTGACTTTAAATTCATTTTGTTAAGTTAGTACAGAAGGCTCTGTGTGGACACTCATATTTTGGATTATTTGTAAGTCACTTAAAATAGGCTTAAACTAAACCGACTAAAACAGAAGGATGTCCAAATGGAGGTTGGCACCAGTTTAATTAAACTGCAGCAACTATGTATATAAACAAGGCTTAAATCTACAGACTGTAAATTACTTTTGACTGTAACATTACTCATTTCATTTTACAGCATCACAGGAGAAGTTCAGTTGCTCTTGTATTCAGCCAAAATGTGGATCAGTCACTCCACAGTAGATTTTGATGAGCCCCATATGGATGTACATAGAACCGACACTAAACAGAGGAAATACCAGAGCACTGTCGTTAAGTAGCCTTGAATATATGACATTAATGTTTCTTATGAAAAGCACTGGTGAAAATTCAATTGCTTCTAGCCACTCAAGTACACTATCTTATAGAAAGATTATGTACTGAATCTGTCCTGCCATGTTTATTGATTATTCAATGTTTATTGATTATTCATGAAAACTTAGTGTTATTAAAATATTGATAATAGATTTTGTTAAGAATATTTCATACTCATCTGATCAAATATTTGTTTTCTCTCTTGAATCTGTGACTATCATGTGAACTGATCACAAGTTAAGTATTCCCTGTAGTAGTGGTCACGTGTTAACATGAAAGTTAAACAAAGTGCTATGATTTTCATTCTTAACTTTGGTAATACAATCTTCTATTAATTAAAGACTTTGTGGCCTTGCAGTGTGAGATTAATGACAGCCTGGTGTGCCAGGCAAACCTGAATTTCAATGTTTCTTTCTTACAGTGCATCACCAATTGAAGTTGTGGAAACAAGCTCTTTTATTCAGCAGGGATTATTGAATTTAATAGAAACACATATGCAGTGAAAGTTAAACAAGTGCTTAAGTATCTTACTGAAGTCGTGCTTCTGAATGGCAGAACAGAACAATTACATTTAATTCTTCTTCTTTCTTCCTCCCTTTCTTCCCATAGCTTTTCCATGAAGCTTCCCATATTAATTTTTAAGATTAGTGGAAGCAGAATTATTTATGTCACTTTCCCCACCATACTAAGCATGGAAAGAAATTTATGGCAAATAGATCTTATTGTATAATTTGGATTTCAGCTACAGCACTAAGTAAAGCCTGGGTATTGTCTTGCACAATTCTACACCACTTTATTTATAGAATTGCTGCCTACCACATCTTTCTATTAAGCTTGACCATACCTTCTATATTCAAAGAGGTGCCTTATGTAGATTCTGTCCTTTATGCACAGAAGTGCTAGTACATATAAAAATTTAGGGGAAAGTAATTTGATTCCATAAAATGTTGTCAATAAATTTTTAGTAAAGGTTCCTATTCCTCCAGTGCTATTTCCCAAGAAAATAGATCCAAGGATAAAAAAAGCCTGGTGTATTCCTATTGCACCTTGTCCATGGAAGAATTTGATTTAGTTTCAATCCTGTCAAGCCCAAAGGCAACTTCGTTTTGTTTTGCCTTTTTTTTTTTCTTTTCCCCAGAAAGAAAGGAAAAGACTCTTAATGAAAATTCTTAGCAAACCTTAAAGCTATGTATTAAGATCAGTGTTTCCTTGTAGCCACTTGCTCTTATTTTTTGGTTTGTTTTCCATGGTCTTGATTCTGCTTGTTACTCAGACTCAATTTATTATTATATTTAATTGGTGGGACTACTTATGAATTTAAGGTTAGGGATTTGCTGAAGTACCTGGCTCCACTGGGGTTGAATCACCTTAGTTTATTTCAGGAAAGAAATTATAGATTAATAAGTCTTCTGTGGGGCCAAGAACTCCTGTAAAATCCATTGCTGGAAAATTATTAAGCTTCTTTGTGTGTTTGTGTGTATTTTTCTTCCCCCCAGGAATACTGTTCTTATTAAGGATGTGTTGGTTTGCTTTCTAGTGACACAATACTTAACCATGTATTATATTTCTCTAACAGAATGCTGCACTATTCTTTGCTAACATTTTGCCCCTTAGCAAGGCCTCACCATAAGGTCATAAAGCACTCAGGCAAGTATTTGGCGTATGCTGCAGTTTCCTAAAAATATCTTTATGTATTCTAAATTCTGGAAAAATAACTGTGTCGGGAAAAAATAAAATAAAAATAAATAAATAAATAAATACTCATTCTGTAAAGAAGGTTCATCTTTATCTTGAATCAATGGGAACCTGTTTCCTGTTTATGCCTTCACGACTGGATGGAGCTTCAAAAACTCACAAACCTCTGGAAAAAGAAGAAAACTGCTCTGGAAGAGAAGGCAATATTATACACTGTATGCCAGGTTATGTCTCACTGAAGAAAAACTACATGGTTCCTACTGACTCACCCACTTAGAGATTTATCTGTACTTCATCAAGAGCAATAAACTACTTCTTGTTGATTATGAGGCGCCTGGATGAATTCTTGGGCAGGGGCAGTTGAAGGTTACAGCTAGTCCTGGAGTCATCTTGTGGTTATAGAACTTGACTGGGATTCAGAAATTCTGGGTTCAGTTTCCAGCAATGCCACAGACTCCCTTGGGTAAGTCATGAAAACTATTTGTGCCTTAGTTCTCAGTCCAGAATTAGCCTTTGACCTTTGAAGTTACTATCTTTCCTGAGTAGTGAAGCTCTAAGGCCCTTTTCACAGGGTTCAATAATACCATGTTCTTACATAAAGTTTTCGGTTTTCCCCTTCCAACCAATACTAAAGGAAATTATAGTTGAATAAGAAATAGCAAAAAGTGGATATCACAATGAAGTTAAAACATTATCCATAATTACAGAACTGTTTGAGTGAACAGTATCCTGCATGTTTGGAGCCAGTCCTGTGTATCTGATTGGGTCTGATCCCAACCAGTACAGATTTCTTCTGCAGCTGTGGGCAAACCACTTAATGTATTTTATTTTCACCATCTGCAATATAGGGCAAATAATGCATTTAAGAGAGAGGTGTTTTGAGGATTAATTATCTAGGGTGAATTATGGCATTAAGTCATAGTCCACATAACTGGAAACTGGGCAGAGAGGGAAGGAAGGAGGAGGAGAGCCAAATTAGCAGGGCCTCCTGCAGCCATGGTGCCTGTGACAGACATAATGCACTGGGACTGTGCAAGGGCACAGATGCCATGCCACTGTTGGAAGCAGGGTTGTGCTTGTGCCAGCTCTGCTGATTCCAGAATGGGCTAGCATTGGCAGACAGGAAAAATAGCAGTTTTTTGTGTCCCATCTTACTGGTCTGCCTGGTCCTCTTCTGTGTCCCCAGTGTGAAAGATCTACATTGTGTTCTCATCCTGCCTTGAACATAAACCTCTGCTCTTTAGAAATGCAATGAAGAGGAAAAGGTCATCATCACTGCCATTATATATTCTGTGGTTAGTAGGACGAAGGAGAGTAGATCTCTGATTTCTCTTCAACTTGTTTATTTAGATTGGGTATACAATAAAGCATTTTGCTCATGTCAGGATGTTATTTTTCTCTATGGGGGCTGTCTTACAGTGCAGTCCTGCTTAGATAAGTCACTCACATAATAATAGGTGACGAACTGGCAATGCAATGACATTCACTAACCAAAGCTCTCTCATTTCAGTACTCCAAGGGGTAGCCAATTCTAAGAGCAGCTTTGCCTGTCAAACGTCCATTCCCTGGAATTGCTGCTTTTTTAAAAACATATGCCCAGAATGAACCAAGTTAAATACAAACATATAGCAGGGAGTCCAATTTTACTGTGGGAACATATCCTTGTTACACGATTATTTACATTGCATTTTCCATGCTTGCTACACATATGCTCGGGCAGCATTAAAAACAAGGAAAGAAAAAGGAAACAAAACAAAAAAACTTAAATCATTAAACAAGCAAATGAGAGTATTTTTACCTGTTTTGTAAAATAATTTTTCTTTGAGCTTTTCCTAAAAAGTCACTTCAGCCAATACAATGAGGATGTAGCATTTTTCTACCAAATAAGTATCTGAAAAGTAGGGCATGCTTTACTTTTCTCTATTCCAATCTATACAACCACATTTTGTTTATGGCCTTGTCTGTCATTTGTCTGGTTACCTACATATATAGCTGTTCTAGCCATATCTGAAAACGTGTCCATTAGGTATAAGTAGTCGACTGCACATATCACATACCTCAACACTACTAGAAAGTGTAAGTAGATTCTCTTAAAGTAAGATAGTTATAATAAATAATCACTTTTTTTTTTATTATTCATTTGCTATTCTCTGAGGTAGAAATTTACACTATTTTTTCTTGGCTATCTAAATAAATATTGACATAATTAATAACAATCTTGAATTCAACAATTTCCATGTTGCTTTGAAGCTGGAGATTCTTCTTGTGAGATTTCTGGTATGGGTTGGTATTATATTGTACTTGTGAGACAATACAGTATTTTAGAGCTTTTTAAAGACACTTAGTGCCAGGGATGGGTGCTATTCTCAGGAGCTGGCATAATTGTTGGTGAACACATTTGTGTATGAATTATATTATACTCAATTAAGTTTCTTCTAGAAGTGAGATCCAGCACCAATTACAGCTAATGGGAAGACATCATCTTCCAACTGTAAAAGATTTAGGCATCTGATGAAAAAAAAAAAAAAAAAAAAAAAAAAAAAAAAGAATAGTATGTGATCAATCATACACCAAAAGTTACTAAACTGAAATGGGGGGTAGTTATAGGACAGCTATTGCTGTTAAATAGTTGAAAGACTGTTTATCCAAGTGACCTGAGGAAACTGAATAAAGATTCCACAGGTACAAATTAGGTATGTTCAGTGAGTAGTTGCAAAGGGTCTATTTTATCAAATCTTTTATTTGATAATACTACACAATAATTTTGGCTATGCTCTCACAGGAAATGTAGTTATCTTTAATCAAGTAACAGAAAATCCTACCTGTTAAACATTGAATGAATAAAGCAAAACAAAGCATGAATCATTTAGCAATTTTTAATTATTTAATAATAATACATCTCTGAGTCCCTTCAAAAGAATATTGATATCCCTCCTCTGTCATGTCATACTGACCTCAATAAATGTATTCATTTTTTTGTGCTTGTAATTACTTACAAACCTGTTTAACTCCTTGTACAATGAGAAGTTGTATTAAAGTCAGTGCAGTGAAGGCAACGGGACAAGTAGTAGTCATAAAGTCACAACAAATTTAAACGTTTCCAGGTTCAGAGCCTAAAACTGTTCTTAGTTCTGATCTGGCATTTGATGGGTGTGAGTGAAGAGACTGTAATGCTGTCAGCTTCATTTAATTAAAAACAAAGAATACATGTTGACTGAAAAACAAAAAAGAAGCAGATCAGCAATATTTACATTCTTTATTTTCCTTCTGAAAGCCTAATACATCTGAAAGCTTTAAAAGTACAAATGAACAGTTTTTAATAACTGTTTTTCTTTTTTTTCCTTTTTTTTTTTTTTCCTTTTTGAACTACATACATTAGGAATCTCTACCTATAAAAAAATCTGGGTCTGATTTTTATCTATAATAAGGGATTTTATTGAACTCTGGAAGTGTTTAATAAGATTGTTAGTGGATGTGAATGTATTTTTACTAGCTAAATACTACACAATGATTTTTGTTTGTTTTCTGAAAATAAGAATGGAGACCATTTATTTTAATTCAGTCTCTTTGGCCCTTTTTAATTGATGAACCTTACTCTCTTTGAAAAAATCATGTCCTCTGCAGTATGATTGACTTTACATTTTTCTTGGCAAGTTTATAAAGCAGTGCATTTATTATCTAGGAAAAATAATGAATGAAAATAAATAAAGAAATGGCCAGTATAAGCAATGTTTTCCTCTCTTGTCTGTTTCAGTAGCCAAAGTAATTACATACCCTAATACCAACTTTAAGGGTAAGCTATCTCTAAGCCTTCAAACCTGTTCTGTCAATATGTAATTGACTTATAAACCGTGTATTACCAATGAAAGTTTGGGGTTGGTTTCTGGTTGTCTCTTTTGGTTGTCCTTTTCATTTTAATCCTCTTGCTGGAGGGAATATTAAAACCTCCCTAGTTTTTGGGGACTGTGCTGTAGTCAATTGGAAGAGAATCTTACACAAAATTCACTACTAATTCCAGGTGCTTTCTTTATAAAAGAAACTTTGAAAAATAGACCCTCTGCTCACTCTGTATAGGACAGCCCAACAGCAGCAGCACACACTTAATTTTCTTCAGGATGGGGAATACAGTGGGTTCAGTCTGCATATGCTGTCTAATATATGAGAAATCTTGGAGTCCTGATAGCCTTAATCCCTGCCACAGAAGTGTATAAAATTTCACAGCAAAGCTGCCAGAAAAGCCAAGACCACACCAGGAAAGCTGTCTGCTTACAAGAAGATACCTGCCAGGTCTTGTCTGCCAAAGCCTGGACTAATGAATGAATACACAATATCCCAATCAATCAAACTGGATTTGTCTTTGCCCCAGGTCTAGGTGAGGTCTGGTATGAGATGACCATATCTGTCAAGCATGCAGTAGTTGTGGCCAAGAAACTGTCTGTACATTTATGCATTTATCAAGGCAGATATGAATAGAAGTCTTTATTTTTTAACTAAGTGTAGTATATACACTCACGGGCTGTATATATCTAACTGTATAGTCATACACAGAGAGGGAAGGAGGTATCTATAAACACACACTGCCCATTTTAGGTATGGCTGTATGCAGATACCTATACACACATACACATACAGTCAGTCCTTTTCTTTTCTCCTCGTTTTTGTTCAGAAGGATTTCAGTCTTGCATGCATTTTTTAGTACAAATATTAGGACTGTGATTACATGAAACACTGAAAAACTCCCAACCACAGATTCTTTTTTTAACTCCAGTGGAAATTTTTTTTTCTAGAGTTTTAATCCTCTATCACAGTCATGGCTATCTGTCAGATAAATAGAATGCATTTTCACAAATACGTGTAAATGCATGAAAATGTAGTCTGCACAGCCATGTTAGAGATTGTAGTGGCTATTTTAATGCCTAGAGGTTCAGCCTAGCAATGGCAGCACACTTGATAGCTGCTGTCATGCACAGGGGCTACACACAGCAGTCAGAGGAGCTCACCCAGGGTTGTTAACTGTTTCTTTGAACCTAGGTGTGCTGAGGCTGATGACTCGTCTCTGCTTCCTGGGAACATGCTTCTAGGCACAGAACAGAGTAGGGTGAGTCAGCGAGTGGTCTGATAAAAGATAAAATGGTCATAGAGTAATCACAGATAAGTCATCGCCTGGGGGATGGGAAGATACTTAAATGAAGTGATAGTAGCCAGATATGCTGGTGAGGTAAGGAGAAGGTGTGACAATAGAGTACCTTCCCATTCTGTCATCGTTCCCTAATTCAAATCCACCTTGGTTTTGTCCTAGCCATGGTTCCTAGGTGGTCTGATGACACAACACATGGTGGTTCTTTGCCAGCCTGGATGTCAGTAAGAGAGAGCTACAGCAGAAAGCCTCAGAGATGCAGGACCTAATGACTTGCACTCATGACCATTTAAAAGTGCTTTTTAGGTGCATATCCATTCACACCTTCACAGGTTCCTCCTTTAGCCACAGTAGAAGATATGATCCATATTTCTTTTCAAAATTTAGAGTGACTTTGATAAATCTTATTGCAAATGCAAAGCCAAATGTAACAACATGAAGTTTCTGGAAATTTAAGTTGGGATATTCCACTCTGAAGCAATGTCTGTCAGAGCCCTGAGCTCATTGCCCCTCTCCTGGCTGGGAGTTTGGTTGCTTGGGCTCAGGACCAGTGCAGATAGGGCACAGGTGTCTGTCCTTCTGCAGTCTCAATGGAGGCCTGTCCCTCCTTTGCTTGAGAGCTGCCTTTAAGATCAGGCTCTCACCTTTGGCCCCTACCTGATTACACTGACTTGACTTTCTGGATTGTCTTTGGACCAGTACAGACTTGAGGGTGATCACTGGACCTTGTCTGAAACCAGTGACCTTCCTGAACCTCATCTGTTCATGTTTGTGTGCTGCGGTACTGCGCTGCATGTTGGTGAGGCCACTGCCCCTGCCTGCCCTGTGCTGGTTCCCAGCTCCCTTTGGCTATCAGAAGTGCCTGTTTTTGCTGCTCCTTGGCAGTTACAGAGGGTCTTTCCAGGGTTTTCAGTGGGAGGACTTAGGCCAATGCTGAGAACTTTTAGAGTTATACTCTATAATTAATAAATCTAAAACATTGCTTTACAGTATACATACAGAGAATGATCATCATCCTACATGTGCCAGGCAGTGCCTCTTCAGCTATGGCTACACTTGCACAAAAAATAGTTGCTCTCCAGCAAAAACCTGCTGAATATCACAGAAGATTATTGTAAGATATATTGTAAAAGACAGGAAGATTTCCAGGGACTAATAGTCATTGACCAGAAAGAAAGGCAGAATGGTGTCTGGAGTAGTCGGGTGTGACCCTGAGGTGGTTGCAGACATCTCATGTAAGTCAGCTAAGTCTACACTTCCTGTGCAGTCGCAGGAGGGAAATTTGCACCCCTAAGGATGAATCATCGTGTTTCAAGACAACCAGAATCTATTACCTTCTTTAGGTACCTTATGGTTCCTGTGAATCATAAGAAGAGTCTAGAAAAGCAGATTAATCTGATATTTAGACTATGAAAGTTAGGCGAGATGAACCTTTCTTTGGTTTCTCATCTGTAAAATGGGGATAATTTCCTGAGCCTAGCTCATAATAAAAAGGAATTAATAGAGAATATAACAGGTTTGGCTTACGTGGCTTCCATTTCAGAATATACGATAGGTCTTTTTTTGGGGGGTGGGGAGCACAATTCATTTTGGACACACAGGGTGGACAGTGCACAACCGCCTGTTGATTTCACTTGGTGCTCATCTATTGATGATAGTAATTTCATTGACATTGTATTGGATCCCAAAGCTCCCCTGGAATCACCTCCAAGTACACTTTCATATTAAACAGAGGGTCTGTTCTCCCCTAACTATTCAGATGTAACAGCTATTAACATTAATGAGAGTTATACATATGCATTGAAGGGAGAATAGACCCTGAGGGCATCATATGGATGGCCCTTCAATATTCTGTGGCTCTCAGTGGGACTTTGTACAGGATGGCACGCAACGTAATGGGTCCATTGACTTTGTATCACTCTAGGTCACTAGCCCTAATACGATGTTAATAGAAAGCTTCTCATTAAGATCCTAATTATGTGTGTGTTAACAAGACATACACTATATCTTCCATATTGCTACTTCCAAACCGCTACAATGCGTTCTCTCATAGGAACAATATAGGAGTGACCATATCAGATGACCTTTGCTACATGTTAGCAGTACTCATAAATCCTAATCTGTCAAATTCAATCTCTTTTGGCACCAGAAGGACATTTTAAATCTAGATGCTTCAATACTGAATCTTAGAGAGAGGTGTATTAAAGTAGTGCCGATACAGCTATCAGATCAAATACATTTTCCGTGATTCTGCCTAGAATGGATTAAAATGTAGGTCCCTGTGATCAAAGGGCAGCAAATAAAAGCTCAAGACTTGTCTCTGTCCTCTTGTTGTGTAAACTCAACGTGTTTGCTTCTTTTTTGTTCAGTCTACAGTGTCTAACACACTATATTTGGGGCTGCAGGTGATGTTTCCAAAACTACCTGTATTATGTAAATGAACTGCTAAAACAACTGAAACGACTGATCATTATCAGTTTGAAAGTGGAACAATCAAAACTATAGAAGCTGAGAAGCAGAGCAGTTCCCTGCAATTATCTGTTTTGAAGGAATACATTGATTTGACATTCCTAAGAAGTCACAGACATCTGATTTCATAATATAATTTGTAGAAGTAAAGAAAGCAAGTTAAACATTTGCCCATACACTTCATGTTTACATGTGTTCAAACTTTGCAGTCTCCCCTAACTATATCATTTTTTGAGACTTGTTCACTGTCGCAGCTTTGCAAACAAATTCAGAAACATGTTTCAACTCAGCTTGCTTTGCTTATGGGAATCTCTTCATATTTCAGTGCTTCTGTGTGTGTGTGTGTGTGTGTGTATGTTTAATGAATACATAGATGCAGAAAAAGAACAAAAAATAGTTTTTCTCCCATAGGACACATGAATATGGCATTGAGCAAAGCTGTTTTGCCACGTATTCTCAAAGCTACAGGAAGGTGAAATAGATGTAATATGGATATCTGCAGTGTATCAATTCTTTCTGCAGTGAGCTGAGCAAATAATTTGAAATGCATAAATCATCCAATGAATGTATCTTCTTTTCCTGCTCATGAAAAATCCACAAGCAAAACACACTTGTAATAAAGGGTTTTGACATTAAAAATATATTAAACTGGGACTTCTTTCAAAATTATCCTATGTGCTTTGTATTCGTGTGACAGTCCACATCTTTAAAGACTAGCACCAATCCATGCACAGGTCACACCACTCCATTTCCAGCATGCAAGGCCACTGTCCTCTCCTTACTTATACCTTTTCTACAACCAAATTTATTTCCATCTCTCTATTGAAAGGGGCTTAATAGGAGAAGTAAAACATCTCAGTTGTTCCTCACACTGTGCTTTCCTATGATGCCCTGCTATTTATTTGCCTAGTTACACATATGCCTGTCTACCTTGCTGAATCAGGGCCACAAGGAAGAATGTAAATATTTTAAAACCTATCTGGGTTAATCATGAACAGCTGTCTCCAAATATTCCGTATACAGTATTCAAGATGTGTAACTGAGTTAGGAGTGTTTCCATAGGTCACATGGCACTGTTTCGCTCCCTCGGTGAATGAGCAATTCCCTATGTGACTACTCATGCATGTGAATACCTACGTGCGACTTTGAAATTTACTTGCCATGAACTTTCAAGGGAATTAAGCTCCACCATGTGAGTGTTTGCTGAATTTGCAAATGAAAGTAAGACTGAACGTGGTCCAAGAGGTTGTGCCGAAAAATGTCAAGGAACCCTGGCAGCAGGCTTTTTTAGCAAAATCCTCAGTCTGTTTTCCACCCTTCCCCAGAGCTGGCCACGTGTCAGGGCCTTGACTTTCAGAGTACAAGCGTCTCACATGGTATACGCTTTTGTTTTAAAATGCAGCTAGAGCAGAGTGAGAGTTTTGTGTGAATAGTTTTATTTGCCAGTAACATAACTTCAGATCAATTGAGCACTGAGTAGTAGGTGCCTTAGAGAGTTTAGGCATTCCTCAGTTTATTTTCTGAAACCAGCCTGGGTTTATGATACACAGTTAAAAAGCATATAAGGTAGTAGATGTGCCTTTTGAGGCAGGAAGAGCATTATTGTCTTCAGGTAATTATTCCTAAGGTTAATTTTTTTCAATAACCTGATCAGGACATTTGGGTGATGGGTAAGTGGGCAGTAAAATATTCCTCCCACACTTGAGAGGTGAGAAGTGTCCACACATTCAGAAATATTTATATTTTTTCCAAACTGATTCAGCCTTTCTCTTCCAAAGTCCTGGGGAACATGCTGGGAAAGGAGTGCAACTGAAAATGAAACAGAGAACGCTGCAATTAAATGTAATTTTAAGTGGCATGAAATTAAGCAAACCCAGAATAAGAAAATAAACAGAGCGGCCCCAGATTTTCCTTAGTGTAAGTTCCCTGACTTCAGTAGAGTTACATGAAAAATATATTTGCACTCCCTCCCTCTCTCTCTCCCTGCCTGAATTCTTGATGTCAGCTTAAAAAGGAGAGTAAGTGAGAGGGAGAGAGAAAAAGAGAGAGGAGTGTATGGAAATTAACGTTTCAGCTTTCAGAAATGTACATTTAATGAAAAGTTTGAAAATAGCCAACCTTTCATACCCTTAAGAATTTCTGAAAAAGATCTTCTGTGTTTGCAACCTTGTTGGCAGTCAGGCTGTCTTGGGCAGCAGTAATTTTCAGTCAGAGGATTGCCATAAAAGCCTGAAAACCCACAGAGCTAATAGAAAACAGGCAGAGAAAGTGAAGTCTAAACCAGGAATTCATAGGCAGAGGCTTCCAAGCTCAGTTCAGCTGTGTGAGGTCTGGCTGAGTCATGCACTGCCACAGATTGGACTGGTACATATAGCATAGCACCAGACTGAAGAACTTGGCATGCAAAGTCTAGGGTTAGGCTCCAAACACTTTCCTGGTGAGATTTCATCCAAGGGAGTATATTAGCCAGCAGTCTCCTTGCCTGCTAGGGAGCATCCCTGTTTTTAATTCTCTGCCCCTCTATGTCTAAGTTCCCATAAATATCATGGGAATTAATTTGTGCATGTCCCTGCTCTAGACTGAGGCTGTGCTATGCATGATGCATCTTTATGCTTTCAGAGACTTTCTAGTGTGTAAATCAGTCACTGCGGACTGATACAGGCAAACCTTTGGGGAGTGCTACAAGAAGAGTAGTGGAAGAAGACATGCTGGGAAATGAGGGGAAGGACATAGGTATGATTGCATTAACATATAAAGACGGACTGAGAATAATATCAGTGTGAATCACTTACAAGCAGAAAACAGGTTTGGACATCGGCTTGTAGGTAAGTTTGCTTGGTAAGCTGTTGAGAAATACTTTAAATTAAACACAATTCCCCTACTGGTAAGTGAGAAACAAAAGAAAACTGCAAGGTGTTGATGTTATTTAGTAAAGGACCAGACAAATCCTCTTCATTAAATCCTTTGGTGCTAGATCACACTATATGTGCTCTTTTGAGATACATTTCCCCAGCCTAATGAGAAAACAGGAGGAATCCTTTATGACTACACAGATCATGTAATTACCTCACTTCTGGCCAACATGTTGTGGCCCTCATTCTGTACATTTTCCTCTAGCAGTGCTTGTGTTGGAGCAAGTGGTGAGGAAGCTGACTATGGCTTGGTTTTCTTCATCGCTGTCTGTGGCTGCATATCTCTCAAGTCTGTTTGCATGGGTTTGAGCTCTGAGATCACTTCAGTAAAAGCAGAAGGAAATGGGAAGCAGAAAAAGAAAAAAAAAAAAGAAAAAAGAAAAGTAAATAAAGGTGTTTGTGAGCTCAGTTAGGGCAGGCTAAGGCCAGCAACTTAACAAAAGGGTGATGGGAAGATTATTAAAATAAAGGGTATTTTTGTTTTTAAAATAGAGATGAAGTAGAAGAGAAAAAATCAAGATGAGCTCTACCTGGAGACACCTGCAGCTGCTGACAATGAGTGCACTGTAATGGGCTGGGTCCTGCCTTGGGAATGGAAACACAAGTGGGAAAGAGTCATGGCTAGGAACAGAGACTTCAGGGCACACTCTCTTCCCAAGAAGACAGCGTTCATATCGGAGGTATTTGGCTGGCTAGTACATCTATACTAGGATGAGGTAAACCTCAGACACAGAGCAACTCCAATTTTGAGAAAGTTCAAATCCCCATTTGCTTCCCTGGCTTTGAACCATCTGCAGGAGCACAGTTTGTCTTGGGGAAAACTGTTTTAGTGCATTCTAGCTGCAGGAAAGTAATTATTTTAGCACCTTGCATGGATGCATCAATTTTCAAAATTTCAGAAAAATCTGAAAATGGAAATGAATAAGAAGAGTGCCAATATAAGGCGTTGTTATTGTTTTTGGTTTTAATCTATAATTAGCAAATCTAGAAGCACCTAAAAAAACACTGAAGAGTGAACTTCTGAATTCGTGGAGGTTTCGAAAATTCAGTTTGCATACATCTCAGAAAGTTCACCTTGTTTCAGTGGAAGCTCCAAAGTACCTGTATGATCCTGGAATGTTTGCAGATGCTTGCAGGATAGGATTTTTGGGGAAAGTCTGAGATATAAGTAAAATTAGAGGAGCTTTTTAATGGTTGAACCTGATTTTACATGGATAAGCTAGGGGTGTTTATCTGAGCTCTCACAAAGGTTTTGGACTTAGTTCTGTATTGCAGAGAACAAATTGTAAATGTATTTTTTCATAAGGGCAGCCAGATAAAATAAGAACTAATCCAAATACCAAACTATGTGGCTTTCCTAGGGAGCCTGGTGACCAGATAGTCTTCCTCTGAGCACACTTGCTAGGTCTGAAGATCTTTTCAGGACAGTTGGCAACTGAAAGCATTTTTTAATGGAGAACAAAATCATAAAATTAGTAGCACGCTTTTCATCAAGGCTACATCACCTCTTCAAGAGTGGTGTTCTCTTTTACTATATGTTGTCCTTCCTTTGGCAGATTTTTGTTTTAGTCTGGAGTGGTAGAGATGGTAGTATTAGAATTAAGCTGTTTGTCACACTGGTAAGACTTTGAGCTTAGCAGTAGCAGTTGGTTTGTAGTTGGTGATTCTTGTTTTAGTCATATGGTGGGAGGGCCATCTTGGTATGAATTGGTGTTTTTTTGATGTTGTTGGTCACTTCTGATGTTTCTGGTGTTTTTGATGTTTTTGATGTTGTTGGTCACTTTTGCAGCAAAGAATTTCATAAATATACAGCGTAATATGAACTGCAGCTCTGGACAGTAAAATGTTTCTAGACAGAATTAATACTGCATCAACCTTTGGCTCAAGTCAGAATCTGTCCTGTGTGCTGAATGACTTTTTATCAGCTTCTGCCATCCGGTCTCATGACACTGCAATATGTGTCATCATTTGTAGCTTGCTAATAGAAATGTGGGAAGGTTGAATTTACTTTCCCATAATTTTCTTCTTATAATTCCCTTCTTGGAGAGATTAGCCCTATAAAGCTCACTAGCTACAGGAATAGTGTCTGAAGTTGTACTAAGGCTTGGGTAAAGAGAGCAGGAAGGTGTAGAAGAGTTCCTATTTGCCTTCCCACTCCCTATACACATAGGATGGACACAAACTTGAACTATATTTTTACCTCCTAGCAAGAGTCCACTATGTAGGAAAATGCCTGAAATGGCTTATTCTGTTCACCTTAAAAAGACAATGTTAAATCAGCTGGGTTCAGGCTTTTCGTCTCCTCAGGAAGCTCTATGGTTAAAAAAAGAAAATAAAAATCTGCTTAGTCCCTCAAACCTGAAAGGCAAGATATTCACACACAGCATGGGCCAAATCCTGAAGGGCTTTATGATACATTTCTGCTGTACTGGGGACGCCAAACACAGGAGGAATCTCCACACATGCACTGCAGAGAAAATCTCAGTGGCAGCTGTTCATGTTGCCTCGTGGAGGGAAGGGGGAGGAAGCGGATATTTTGGGGCCCAAATCAGTAGCTTTGAACAGCACACAAAAGCACTGGAGCCAGTGGCGGAGCAGGGAGCAATGGGCAGTGTCCACTAGTCCTCAGCCAACACCCTGTGGCAGGCCAGCCGCTGGCCAGGTTTGTTGTTTGGAGGCTCAGAGCTCTCGGGACTGAGGATTCCTTTCCCTCAGGCTTGTGGTGCTGTGGATGAGACTTTTTCAAACAGGCTTTACCCCATTTCTCAGGGTTTGATGATGAACTAATTAGAAGGCAATTTTCTCTAAGACAGTGTCCTCCAGTAACATGGAGAAAACACCAAAATATGTGTTCGATTTTTTTTTCTTTTTTTTTTTTTTCTTATATGCACAATTTTTACTGTCAGATGTTGTGTTGGTTTCACCCTGAAGGACAGCTAAACTCCACTACAACCATTCCCTCACTCTCTCTCTTCAAAGAGAGGGAGGGAAGGAAGGGGGAAGAAAGTATGATGGGAAAGAAAAAGACTCATGGGTTGTGATAAGGATAATTTAATTAAAGGGAAAAGAAAGGGAAAAACAAACAAACAAACAAACAAAAAAAGCAAAAGCCACACAGAAGCAAAAAAAAAAAAAAAAAAAGAGCGAAAACAATTATTCTCTACTTCCCATCAAGGAATGATATTCGGCCACATCCCAGGAAGCAGGACCTAAATACATGTAGCAGTTGTTTGGGAGGACAGATGTTCATTTTCATAATGACAAGCCCCCTCCCTCCTTCTCCTTCCCCTTTCCCACCTTTTATTGCTGACTGTGACACCATATGCCATGAAATATCCCTTTGGTCAGTTTAGGTCAGCTACCCTGGCAATGTCCCCTTCCCACCTCTTGCCCACCCCCAGCCTACTGGCTTTGGGGTGTCTGGAGAGAGTCTGGATGCTGTGCCACCACTGTCCAGCAATAGACAAAACACTGATGTGATATCAGGGCTGTTCTAGCTGCAAGTGCAGAGCACAACAGTACATGGGCTGCTGTGGGGAAAGTTATCTGCTTTCCAGCCAGACCCAGCACAAATGTATGAAATATCTGTTCAGAGTTTTTCTTGGACTTGTGTTTCAGTGGCATGACAGTAAAGCTGCCTGCAGAAGTCCAGTAACTTTCTTACACTCTCCAGCCTAAGTGGAAGCTTCAGTCAGGCAAGTTTAAAATGAAAAGTTCTGGTGCTTGTTACAATAGCAAAACCTTTTAATAGCACCAGAGAGGCAGGGGAACTTCACCAGATAACTAAATCCATTGATCTCTAATCCTTTGGGCCATACTTACTGTGGAAGACTTGCATGCGTGGCTTCAATCCAGAACCGCACGCTGCCAAAAAACGCTTAGTACGTTAGCAGCCAACAAAAATGTAAGAGGTCTGCTCTGCATGTGGGAAACAACATAAAAAGAAGTGGCTTTTTAGCTTAGTCTGACAAACGTTAGCATATAACACTGATATTAAAATGAAATGGCAGAAATTCTCAATCATATCTGGGATGTAGGGGACTTATACGTGCTAATTAAAAGGGACTGGGTGGCACTTTAGGCTGCTCTGTTGTAAGTTTCTTCTCAAGTACTCCAGTTCAAAACCTTCCTCAGGGAAGAAGCTGCTATTAATGTGCATTTCTTGCAGGCTGAAACATTAAAAAGAGAGATCTACTGAAGGCAGATGCATTTCCTCCTCTATTTAGATACAAATGCAGATGTTATTCATATCAAATATATATTATTCTCTGTCTCACTGGTGAGTGATGTTGAGGAACTGTAACAACTAGCTAAATATATTTACGGCTTTATACTAGTGCCCATATACAGATAAATCTTAATGCACTTTCTTTATAAATATCAATTAATAATGTACATCAAAAACAGGTCCATGTTAAATAAAAGTTCGTGTTATGCCTTCCAGGTACATTGGCAGTCTCAGAGACTCTGTAAATGCAGAATACAGAGATAGGTCTTTCTTTCTTTCTTTGTTTCTCTCTTTCTTTCTTTCTTTCTTTCTCTCTTTCTCTCTTTCTTTCTCTCTTTCTCTCTTTCTCTCTTTCTCTCTTTCTCTCTCTCTTTCTTTCTCTTTCTTTTTTTCTTTATTTCTTTCTTTTATTTCTTTCTTTTCTTTCTTTCTTTTTCTTTCCTCTTTTCTCTTTCCTCTTTTCTTTCTTTCTTTCTTCTTTTTTTTTAAGAATATCACTAATTCACGCTAGCCCTTGCTTTCACTGTACATTTGATACTTTCCACTTTCAGCTCAGCAATATTTTATTTGTGTATATGTAAACACGCACACATTTAAAATACAGCATATAAACTCTAAAAATTATTTTTCAGAAAAAAAATTCTGTGTGTGTCAGAAGGCTTAAATATATAATTATTTTGGAAAAGAGAATAGCAAGAGATGCACCATTTGCCATGGAGGAAAAATAACCCCAAACAGGACAAATGATTTTTGTTTGTGCCAGGGTAATAAGAAAAAATCACATATGGATTCCCACAGTCCTCTCACTATAACATTCAGAGATGTTTCTTACAGGAAATTTCCAGCTTTCTGAGAGTTGGTACAACTACTGTGCCTGTTGGAACATTCTTCAAATAATCAGAACCATAGGTAAGGATGGCCACAGCTGAGATGCGGCCATGCACACACTTGATATCTTCCAGAGATATTCCTTAATAAGGCAGATGTTCCCAATTTATACCAAGGTGACCTAGCAAAGCCAGACACACTTGTTCAGTAACCAGTATATGTTAGAAGTCTAGAGTACATTGGCTACACTATAACATTCAGGATTTGTGAAAAATTTGGTCAAGAATTCATCTGAGTAAATAAAATTTGTATGTTTGTAGGTGCAAATTGAACACGACAGCAACATATTCAGAGCAAACACATTTCACTCAAGTCACAGCCTATGTTCATATTCACCTTTTCAATTATATCACTTGGACAAAAGTCCTTGACCAGGCAACAAGTCTGAGTCATGCCCAGGAGAAAGCATGGACTGAGTTACCGCCTGTCCTGAGCCCAACACACACTGTAGCCTGCTCTACAAATGGACAGAGCTCACTCTCATAATATATACATCCAATGGTTCAGATCAGCTGCATCTGATGTCCTAGAAATGCTTTGGAGCTTGCAAACTGCAAGGCATGTAGGATTTGTAGGTCACCTGAACTTGGATCATCCTATGACTGCATGTTTGCGACACACTGTGATAGAGGAGTCCGGGGTCCATGGATGGGAATGCATATATCTGAGGCAGGGAATACACCAGGCTTTACCCTGTTGCATAAGCCAAGTCCTCAGGGTGCTTTGTAAGGCCTGTTTCAGATGCCTCGCTTCCCAAAGCCAACATGACATGCCAGCTTTGTAGAGTCAATGAAATCAGGGAGAGGTAAATCATTTAGTTCGTCGCAGGAGACAATCAACAACTTGCAAGCTGGGCCTTTTTAGTCAGATTTTTGGTAATGTACCCATAAGTTAGAATGGAGCCACTAGGCACTGCTGAGAAACATGTCATCTGCCTCAACTTGCTTGGAATTACAGACAGTTCACAGAGCAAATGTAAGCTATTAATATCCTGTATTCATAAGGGTTACATTTCTTTTCTTTTTTTGTACTACTGAAAAACCCTACAATAACCTCCAGTCCTAATTCTACAAGATCCCTTTCTTCTAGTTTACAATAATGAGATATTACAATATCCTCTGGAAGTCAGAGGCACTGACAGAATGCACTCCAGCACTGCATGTTCTACCATACCACAGCACAATGGGACACCATTACTGGGAACCAAGTGTATTCAATCTTGTTATGTCCTTCCAGAGCCAAATCCTGCTTGACTTACTCACGAAAAAATCCTATTGAATTGAGTGGGCATTTTGCCTTAGAGGGGAGCAGCGAAAAGCCCTCCCCCATATTCTTCATGCATTTCTCTGAAGAGGGGTCCGATAATTCAAGATGCTGAGTTCCTGCTGGGTGGCACAGGACCATGTCTCTTCTCAGGAGAACTTGATGTACCCCTAGGAAAAATTAATCAGGTGATTGAAAAAATGTGATTTCTGATTAGCTTTGTCTTCTCAGTTTTGTTTTGTTAATCCATTACAGCAGAGCTTCAGCCAAATGCTTACATTTATAAACTGTTTTGATTCTTAGAAAGCTTTTTTTCTTGATTTTTGATAAATAATACTAGTTGCTTGTGAAAGCAGAGCAACTAAAAGCAACAGAGAATCATTTCCTTTTTTCATACAGAAGTTGTGAGCTGCCAGGGCGGTTTTCTTGACATAGAAATGTGCCTGAGCTACAGTCCTTCAGTCCAATTGCCCCTCCCTAGTTTAAGATGAGATTCTAGGCCAGACAAGGCAAGATATAGTTTAAGTGGGGAAACAAACAAACAAAAACTCTTTAAAAAGTATCAATAACTGAAAAATATTCAGACTGGCCTGCTGAAAATTCAGGGTATTTTCACTTTCTGCTGATTATTTAACCACAGTTCATATGGCTTGTTTAATCAGTTATTATTGCTGTTCTGAAAAAAAATACAAATGAATCTATTAATGCATGTACTGTACCTTGATAATAATCCATCAGCCCTTGTCTTTTTAACCCCTGGATTTGGCCTGTTGAATACACATTGATTTTGTATGATAGAATAATTTATCAGATTTCTGGCAGAGCCCCAGAGATGTAGATCCAGATTAGACTGCGGACTTGATACACCTGAGCGAACAACTGATGACAATCCCTGGAGACCATTTGGATATTTTCACATGTGGGTTTCAGCTAAATTAGTCATAAGATCATATCACTTATTTTTTCTCCCACCAGACTTAACCTAAAGACAAAAATGGTAGATTTGCCACTCAACTACACTTTCTTTAGCATGTTTCTTTTGTGCTTTTACAGTCATTCCAAAGCTTTTGGTACCTGTTGCTCACCCAAGAACCTAAACAGTAGCAACCAACCATAAATCTGTTTGTTTCCACAATCCCTATGAGAGTTTAAACAATGGGAATCCTCTGAGTTTCTATCCTCCTTCAAAGTTTTCAATTGACCTCTGAGAAGGTTAATCCACAGTCTGTGGACATATTTCAGTTTGCAGTTCATGTTACCTGAGAAATTGTTGGTGGTTCTTGACACCTAATGATCTCTCCCTTTCCCTGCCCCTCCTTCCCCAACCCCCAGTAAGACAGGATAAAATATACTGTTTTCAAGGGCCATCTTTGGTCAGAATTTTCTGTAACAGATCATTTTCTTAGGCTGCAGTGATGTGAGTTTGCCCTCTTTTTGGGCCAAATATCCTCTAGCTGGTTCTGTGGAGGGTTGTGATGCAAGTATAGAGTCAATGGGAGTGCTCTGAAGGTGAGTGATGTGATATTCCTCCTTCCTATTAATCTCTTCTGATGTTTGAGTGAATAGCTGCAGCAGCAATAATTTCTTAACATGAACTTATATAAAAGAGGTATGTATTCTGGCATTACACTTGCATGTTTATGAAGTGCCCCAGTTTTACAGGAAATGAGGTACTATTGTGAAAGCTATTCATAAGCATGGAAAATATGAGGAGGATGTTCTCTTCACTCAGATTCCTCAAATTCGTTCAGTTTCACTCTAATTTCACAAATAACAGAATAACAACTGACCAAGGCTTTTGTGTTGTTTTGTATCCCATTTTGCTTACTTAACAGTAGGGAGGAGAAATATTTAAATCAGAATTGGGGAGCAGGGTTTCAGGAACATATGAAAAGTTCTTGGCATCCCATTTATTTAAGCTGTATCTGGATTATCTTTCTAAACTGAAGGTAGTACCACACATCACACTATTGAGAACAACTATAGTTCTTATGGACTACTGGAAGTCACTGAAGATATCTGACTATTCATTAGAGAGTTATCGCAAACTTAGATGAGCATGGTTACGTTACGATTAGCCTTAACTGATAAGAGGACCAACTGCTCATTGCATTTAGAATGACTAAAATACACTGGGCTGGCATGCTTATTACATAGCTAATAGGGAATTAAGCTTATTAAGTATTCAATAATACTCTTCTAACAAAAAATGTAGGTGTCACCATAGGACATGTTTACATAATTTTTCTTACGTTAGCCAGCTAGGACAGCAAGGTGTAGTGGTATGTGCCTTAACCCTGGCTGTGTTGTACTGTTCTTGCAAGGACAACTTCACCAGTGTTACTGGATGGAAAAAAAGGCAGGTATGCTGGAAAATACACCTTGATTTTACTGGGTAGACACTCCCTCACAAGCTTTGCAAGGTGGGTACTCTCTGCAGCAATGCTGTTTCCATAACCATTTCTACAGCTCTCTGTAATATTCTGTAGTTCTTGGTTCTAACTGACTTAACCAGCTCACTGAAATGAGGGAAACAAGTATATTTGCCTTCAGTTTTTTAAAGCATTTACAGTAGCAATGCAGTTGTTGGTTGTGTATTGGTACAGCTCTTAAATCTGCTTTAGTTTAATAACACAACACCAGCTGTATGTACAGCTCTTCTGTTAAACAGTCAAGTAAATCCTAACCCCAGGTTGGTACTCTTAATTTTTACAAAGGGAGTAGTGAAATAATTTCTTTATATATATATATAATATATACACACATATATATACACACATACATAAATATATACATATAACTGGTGAACTGTGACAGAGTTATTTTGCAACTTAACAAGTCTGCAAATTATTCTAATTTCCACTTTGGCATTACTCCTCACTGAGCTGATTTAACTAGTGTTAAGTACAAAACACTTTAGCAAGGTAAGGTTTGTATATTCACAAAGCTAGATTAATGCACAAGAGTAATTTCTGGCATTGGTTAAACCTCTCTACCGCTGAACTTCGTGAAAGTAGGATTGATGAGTTGAACTATTAGGTGCTGAAGTGTAGAGCAAGAAGAGACGACGTCTTTCGTGTGATAATTGAAATCATTTCAATTCATTTCCTTCTTGGTTGGACAGAAACATGTTTTCAATAGTGAAGAAATCTTGAAGGAATCCATTGACCTAACCAGTCATATAATACAAGAAGTTAATGGACAAAAATGATATTAATCTTCAGTTTATAATAGCATTTTCTTTTCACAGAACCAAAACCCTACAAAGTGTATTATAAGAACAACTGCTACTCCGGTAGAGACATGACCTTTGTTTTATGTGACAATTATTGGGTTGGTAGCAAAATAAAATGTAAAAAAATAACACAAATTTTTATGCTAAAATAATAAAGTATAAATTATGAAAGTCTAAGGCACCAAGCAACTTGTAAGCAACAGTCCTGTCTCTTAGCAACGAGCCAGAGAAAGCAGCTTGTTGATACGAATAGAGCAGACAGGATTGTTTTGCAATGATTACCACCAAGGAACTAGGAACAACATTTTAACACCTGCCTCAGGGCACTTCTGCACCTAGCTATCCATCTCTCCAGCGGCCCACAAAGCCTGGGCTGTATGCCAAGAGGCTTCTGAGGCCTGCCTCCCTCCCAGAGCAGGCCTGGTGCAACAAAAAGGACCCCAGAGGAAAGATCAAAGAGGTGGAGTTCAGGTGTGTTGCACACTTGTGCCTGCTTCTATTCCTTTAAATGCCTTTTTGCAAGCAATGTGTGATCATTAGTGTAAATGTTTATTTTTTTCCCTCTCTCTCTGCCCCTTTAGTGCTGTCTAATCTAGAGTTAGCATTATGAATGAATGCAGACATGTATTTGATATGAAGCCAACATTTTTTACTGTAGTTTTATTCTTAAATACTCAACATTAAGAGTTGGAGCAATGGTGCAATCAGGAGCACCTAGTTATTATTTCACCATTGTGCTGGTTTCAGAAGCATACAAAGAAAACATTTCCAGAAATAAAATGCAACATCATCAGTCTGCTAAGTCCCTGGACTAACATTAGAGGTGGCTTGCTCGTTCTCCCAGGTAGAATGTTATGATGGTAAAGGGAAACAGCAGAGGAGGATAGTAAAAGTTAAGGGAAAAAAAAAAAGTTGAAGTGAAATCCAGGCAGATGAGGTGAAAAAACCTTAGGAGAAGAGCAAAAATGAAAGACAAAAAGGAAAAGGCAATAAAATGCTGCGAAGGTATGAAGGTCATGGAAACAAAAGATGGAACAAGAAATGGGACAGCAGAGAAATAGGAAAGAGAAAGAAAATACCGACGACACACACAGCTTTGCTGTTAGCAGAAGTAATTTCCCTTCCAGAAAGGAGTGCAGGGGAAAACTGCTAAAAGGAGAATTTAATTCTGATCTGCTGGAAATCCATCACTGATTCATGAGACCTGGCAATTCTTCCAGTCCACTCTAAGCCCTAAGTGAGTTGGAGCACCGATCAAAGCCTACAGGCCAGCTTAGCCTATAACCCTATCTATTTTCACATTATACCTGAATTTATTAGGCAATGCAACTGTGCTAAGCACATTTCTATCATCACATCTTTCCTGTTGCTGGTGGAAGAAATGTATGCCAAACTTTTTTTTTTTTTTTTTAAACTTTGGACCAAACTGTCCCATGCTTGCTAAGGATACCTGGAGAGAAATTGCAATATGTTTATTTAGCATGAGGTATTGGCTTAGAGGCCAGACTCCTACTGCAGAAAGCCAGGCTTTTGTTATTTCTTTCTCTAATTCAGTATCCGGAACAGACTGATTTAAACTAAATTTGCTAAATATAACTACTGCCATTGTTGCATAAAACAATGCATTAAACATTAAACAAATGCATGGGTTGATCCACCTCAAGAAACTATTTGTTTTACCTGATGCAAAATCCTGAAGGAATTGGTCATTGTGTCTTACATGACCGACGTTGAGGCTCACCAGGCAAAAGTGGGCTTTCTCCTTCACTTTTCTTTTGGGTGATTGAATATGAAGTCCAGCTCACTGCACATCCTTATGTGAGATAGTTTAACACAGTACCTCGAGGCTCTATGGTCCCAGAATGCAGTGCAGCTCACTGGCAGTAGTTCAGCTGAAGACTAAACATTTGGCTCGGTGACAGCAGAGCTGCCAAGAGTTGGCAACAAGAGACTCACAGGGAAGCAGCAGGCTGCTAAACCCTTTCACATTTTTAATTAGATCCACACACCCATGTCTTTGAGCTATCATAAATATACAGATGACATAGAGAGCATTATTTGGGGTAAGGAAAAAAAAAAAAAGGAAGAAAAGAAAACTGTACTGTGCTATCTCTTACCTTATTAAAATAATTTACCTACAGCTAGTCTTTGGAACTGAGGTGGGGGAAAGGGGGTTGTGACATTTAACTCAGATAAAAGTCTCTCCCTGACTACAGTTAAATTCGCCCTGCACATTGAAATTGCAGGGTCCTGAGATGACTGACACTCCTACTTAGTTGCAATAGCATCACCAGAAGAGGGCATTATTGGCAGTAACTCCAGTGTGTAATTTCCCAGAAGAGCTATACATTCAAGCTCTAAGTATTCTTAAGTGTGTATCTTGCTATGTTGTTGTTGTTAAAACTATTTGGTTTTGTTGTTGTTTGTGTGTGTGTGTGTTTTCCCTTGCTCTGTTGTTACTCTTTTCTAAGTACACCTTGATATATTCAAAATCCTTTTATCTATTTTTTATTAATTTCCACAAAGACATTTTCCTATTTTGGTTCTTCCTAACCTTTCTTTCTTCCTAGCTCTCCTGTTCTGCTCTTTCCTTCAAAGTAATGATGAGACTTGGTTGGCTGCTTAATTTAATTATTTCATTATTATTTTTATTATTAACTATTACACAAAACAATTCCTCTGCCACCCATCACTTTTTTCATCTGACATTGTTGTGATCTACAGCAATAAAGACATATATCAAATACACTACATACTGGCAATTGACGTCATCATACAGGACAGTCTGGTGCATAGGGTTAAAAGATCTCTGCTTCTGTCCAGGGACAGTGACACTCAGAGTACTGCACCTTGTCTCCTTTGTTGTAAAGTCTTAACATTTTATTCAGAATAGAAATTGTAGCTGTATATTCAACCTGCAGCCTGAAAACATGCACAAAGGATCTTTGCAACTGGCCCTGAAGGGCTAGGGTTTTCTTCTTGCATTTCTCCTAATTTTAAAGAAAATCTAATAAGGAAACAAAATCCTTGAAATGCTGTAGGGGGGGAAAGGAATCACATGTTGTCCCGCCTGCAAGCACAAATTTTATAAATAGACACTACAGCAAACATCAAAGAAATTGCTGTGCAGAGAAACCAACAGATCATGTATATTTTACATTGCCCATTTATTCCAAACTGTGTTAGCCACACACTGCCAGTTAACTCTGAATGTGCAAACCACAGTCCCCCCATTCTGGATATTCAGAAAATCCTTTGCATCATCCTCGCTGTTTTCTTCTGTAAAAGTTAAACTTGGCTGTATCTTATTTCTCCTGTTTTTCCCCTCTGTATTTCACCACAAACTGAGAAGCGTGGCGTGACACAGTCCTTTTGTATGGTTGTGAGCTCATGCCAGGTTCTCGGTACGCATTTCAACACATAAGATCCATGACCATTACCAACAAAACTGCTATAAACTGTCATATTCCCAGAAGTCTTATATCTCCCACCATATGGAATCTGCTTTGCACCAAATAGCTGAACATATAGGAAATATTTCTTACAGATGGGAGTAGGAACAGGGTCTGAGCAGTAGGCTGGCCCTTGGGCAATGCAGAGCCAATTCTAGTTGAAACAGTTCCCTCTTCAGAATATAGGGGAAATGTTCAGCTTTGACCTTTCTTGGCCTCATCTTTTCTTTATTCCTTCTTATGTCCACTGGTGCTCCACAAGACAGCCAAAGGGAAAGGAAGCATCCCAGTGTCTCTCCAGAAATTCTGGGCCTCACTTGCTAAGAGGTATTTCATTGATATATTTAATTAGGGGTGGACTGAGCCCCTACAGACCTTCATACCATAGGTCTGTTGTCTGATGGGTAAGACATAAGTCATTGTGTGTGGGATTTTATAATGTTTGCAAGATATTTAGCAAAATAAGACTGAACTGTCCTATTTTGGGCTACCAGCACACAAGTGAATGAAAATAAATAAATAAATACATGAATAAAAATAATAGATTCTCAGTCCTTTTGTCAATGTTGCTGCTGATAGTAGTAAGGCACCCTTCTTAGAGGTAGACTCTGCAAGAGCAAAATATTTACAAAAATAGGATGAAGAACCTGCCCAGTAAGTCAACCCCAGTTATTTCATCAAACTAGCCACATGCCAGAAGCTCTGGATGATGAATGTCTCACAGGTATAGACACAGTAGTAACATCTGCTAATAATACTGCTAATAATTCTATTTCTCATTATTAGCTGTGATATAAAACTAAAATATAGTTTTCTTTGATAGCAAATTTATTTTTTATTTTTTTAAAATATCTTCAACTGTGTGAGTTGTATCAGGATTAGCTATGCAAGTTTCAACATAATTAATACAAGTGATCTTGTACCTCAGTTACATGTATCTTATCTGGAAGAAGGCATTTGAGCAGATATGTATTCTTTAATGAAGTTTAGACTTTAATTTATGAGATGTTCAAAAGAAGGAGTGGTGCCTCTCTTGCTCTCTCTCTTTCTTCCTTATTTTCCTCTGGAAGTTACCTGTCTTGATACTAACCAGCCCCAAGCGTGTTTAGTGTAACTGTCCAATGGAGGTAAATACCTGTGCTGATTCATTAAAATTCTTGTTCAGATCTGATCAGAACCCGGATGTCAAATCTGCGGTCTGCCCATGCAGGCTTACCCACACCAGCTTCTTTCACACTTGCCAAGTTACCAGGCCTCCGGCTATTAACAGTTTGGTTCACAGAATTCAGCAGAAAAATGGACAAGTGGAAATCAAGGATGGAAAACCCTGCTTAGATCATCTACCTCATCTACATGTCACTGCTGGAAACTTTCCCAAATTTACAGACTTTGCTGTCATCAGTGCTAAAAGAGGTTTCTGTGTACTGTCTTTGATGCATCTGATCCATGTGGCAAGCTGTTAAGGAAGATGGGGTAGATGGGTGTGATTTTGTCCTTTCCAGAATGAGTCATACCTCAGTGGTTACAGAAAGATCTAAACTGGAGTTCATGCATGGAGGTGAGAATATTTCCATCGACTCTGTTGAGTCTTGGGTCAGCCCTATACAGTTGTACCTATGAGGTTTGGAGAATGGACAGAGTTAGTGCGTATCTGGCCATAAAACATTGTCTTCAAAGTGTATGTGAAACGTGACCTGCTAGTACCCAAGCACAACCCAGTTTCACAGCCCATCATTTCTGGCACTTAAATGAAAGACAGGAGAAATCAGAGGAAAAAGGAGTTTATGGCTTCGCAATTCCATACATCTGGCTTAGAGGTGCTTTGCATTGATTCAACCACCAATTAGTCCTTCTTAGACTCTGTTACTCTCCAAAATAGCTGAAGGACAAACATCCTTGGCACATTCCAGTCCACCATCCTTACACCCAGACTAGGGAGATAGCCATTACACCAAGCTTTATGGTGGCAGTACCCAGCAAAAAGCAATGAATGCAATGTCCCTTTAGACACAGGAGAAGCACACTGAGAGCCATTACCAGGCACAGTTTGGTCGACCTACACTGGAGATGTCATGTTTCTGATCTGACAAACTGTGCAATTGCAAATGTAACTCATACCAACCCCCAAACTTTTCTTGATTGGACTTACTCATTGCAATGCCATGCAAAAGTGTAGGAAATAATTTTTTGGCTCTGAAAAACTTAGTTCAATCATGTTTATTTCCCTGTGCTGTTCCACCTAAAAAGGCATGTCCAGGAAGTATTTACTTTAAAGTAAGTAAAGAAGCAGCTTTCATAGTCTCTTTCATCTTTTAATGAGACACAAAAATACACTACTTTAAATCAACAGCACTGAATCCAATTAAAGTATATGAGGAATGATATCTGTTTTACTGTCAGACTTTACAGATGCCTAGTGTCTTACAGACAAAAATTCCTATACACTTGCCTATCAAAATAAAATAATTTAAATATTAACTTTTTTTTCTGTTCTGTTATTTAAAAAAATCGTGTTTTTTAATTGCTAACATATATTCATATTGTCTTCATTTCTGTCAGCAAAATAGTTCTAAACAGCCTCGTTTTAGCAAGCAAATTTAGTATGGTTATAAATAAAGTGATTATGTTAGCAGCTGTAAAATTTTCCAGTATACACTGCTACTATTTCTACAGTAAGGATTCAAAACACACCATTTCATGCATTACATGCTATGAGCATGTGGTAGTCAGAGGTTAGGAAGACTACTTCATAAACAAGCTTTAACCAAATTAAAAGCTAAACTTGTTCCTGCAGAAGTCACAATAATAAAACTCCTTTAGACATTTGCTTGTGTTGTAGGACTGGACTTGCAGCAATAAATTCTTTAAAACAGACAAGTTCATCCAAGGAAACACCCCCCCCCCGCCATCTTTCCCCACCAATCCCTACCAAAGACAAAAAGCTGTGGAAGTTTCTTGCTATAGGGCTATGATTTTGAAAATACAGCCTGTGACAGTGCTTCCCTCCATTCTGAAGTATTGCAAAAGATTTATTTAGTGTGCCTTTTTTTTGAGTAAAACTGGGAAATTCTAATTCTCAGTGCACTTGAGACTGAGAGGGAAAAATCCCAAATTCCATTGCAGTCATTGGGAATTTTGTTTCTGACTTCAGAGGGGCCAAGGTTTCAGACTCAATAGGCTCTTATTCATAGATCACAGTATCTCCTCAGACCTTTTGGCCACAACATTACACTGGGAACTTTTATTTAGGTTTATTCCCTTTCTTCTCCCCTTGCCTTGTTTCATGCCCTTCTTTTTAGTTGAGTTTAGAAAAGCGTGTGAGAGAGGAGTCACCGAGGACAGGGACTGGGGTTTCAAAGATCAGAGCGTTGCCCTCCACCACAAATACATCTGTGAATGAAATCTAGCAGAGTTCAAAGGAAGCCTGGCAGGACAAGCTTAGTTCAGCCTGCCTCAGCCTTTTCTCCATTAGAACAGTTTTTTTACAGGTACCTCAGCTGTCAGTCCCAGGTCCTATAAACCTAAATAGTTGCTGAGTACACACCTATGTTCCTATACAGACACCACTGGCTGTGTAATTTGTTGCCAAAACATGAGAGCAGAAGCCTGCAAACTAATCATTGAAACAACTATACATTTCAAATTTAGCCTGTTTTCTACCAACAAGCAGAAATAACATCCCATCCAATTTCCATCCTGGAGGTACTAATTCTGCCAGCTCAACTTCCTAAGATTTCCCTTCAGCCACGAACCACAGCACCCTGAAACCAATAGGAATCTTTCCAGCTCTGAATGCTGTTTCATAAAGGGCAACTGCAAGTCTTTTCCCCACCACACCCGGAGCAAGGTTCCTTCATTTACGAAATGCCCATAACAAGGGAAGATGTTTTCATTCCTTCCTTCCCTGGCAAGGTCCCAGGTGCAAGCAGCAACTTGCACAGGAAGACTGATACATAATCTGCTGAGCCTGACTCCAGCATTCTTCGCTCCTCACATGACAGATCAGGTACTTGGTCAAAATGTCTCTGAAAATGCTGCAGTCCCCCCAGTATCAAGGCATCCTGCTCTTGTAAGGAAAAGCTTGATCTGTCTGTCACTCCCTCATCTATTTGCCTTGAATAGCCTCTAGACATTTACTGTATTAATGACCTCCCTTTTTTCTTCATTTCTACTCAATGTTGTCATCCCTAAACACAGAAGAATTGTCATTTACAGGCACTTTCTCAGAACAAAGCTAAGAAAAATTTTCTACTGAAATTAGGCACAATGTGTGCACTTTTCTTAGAAACTGTGCCCTGGCTGTATCTAAGAAACACTAAGAACCCTCCTGTAATCCAAGATGATTCTGACTTGCTACCAAAGCACAAGGTGAGACCAAGTTTGTGCAGTTTGAGATTTCAGCATGGGCATTTTGCCTAACTCAGAGCTGTCCTGTTTATCTGTCACCTTCTTGAGAAATCACGTGCACAGTTATGTACTCTTATTTGAATCTGAAATACCATGCACCATGTTTTGTCTCTCACTCTTCCATTTTCTGCATGTCTGAGGCCTGACCTCCTTTGTTTAGCTTCAGTACTCAGGATTGTAACCTGGCCAAGAAAGAACTGGCCTCTAGTCCTTCTTTTCACCGACTTCCTTCGCGTCCTTAGGAAATCACTTCACTTCTCTGCTTCCAGTCTCACTTCTTACATGCAAACACAGACAAGACAGTATCAACCCTCTATGTTGGGCTGATGCATTCAAATTGGATATTGGTGGAGAAAGTAAAACAGCTGCTGTAAATCATTACAGTAGCTTTATTGCAGGATTAACACCATTGATGTTAAGGGGATTATTGAATAAGACAATGTTCTATTTGGGTTAGTGTCCTAATGAGGAGGAACTACGTTCATGCCTCTCATCTGGTTTGTATGCGGGAAATTTAAAGAAAATAAAAAAAGGTAGACATACTGTTATTTCAGTGTGGGAAACCCAGCCAGGAATTTCATTAGGTTCTTGTCCAGATAAAGGAAGTCACTGAGAATATATAATGTCATGTAGAAACACAAACTATCAAGCACAAACTACCTTTTTTTCTCAAAGGTCAATAACTACTTTACTGGACATTTCAGTGTCAGTTTGTTTTGGAAAAAGTGCTTGTACCTCTGACCTAGATGAATAACAGTGGTGTTACTTTGACGTCAAGCGAGATGCAGCATTGTATGTGTCTGATGTGGTGCAGAGGCAACGATACTCATGCCACTATTGCAGCTGAAATTATAGGAGAGCTATACTTTTCATGATTTACACAACTCATTGGCAATCAAGGTGCAGAGCCACTAGTGAACGTGTCGGAGAGTCACCTCCATACCTCCATGGTGAATTTGCGTAAGCATAGATTAGATCAGCCTGGTGGTTTTCAGTGCTGCAAACCAGTGCTACCTGAATGTGCCAGCTTCTGGCATGACTTCAGTATTACTGCCCACTGAGAGAGGTATGCTGCTGAGACAAGTGTGGCTGGGAAGTGAGGGGATAATGATGCTGACCTGTTTTAAGGAATCCTTTCAGGAGCTATACTGGTTTCATGGGAAGTGTGTTTCTCCCAGGATAAAAACTACTGCCACATTAGCTAATAAAAGGAGGAGTATTACACGATGATGGATGTGTGAAAATGACACACCAAAACAAGCCAGCACACCCCATTACTCCCCCAGGGGAGAGAATGGAAGAACAAACTACATGTGACAATGTCAGTCATGTTGCTTAATGCACTGCTGTGGGACATCCAGATACTATAGTGATGTGGACAACATAAGAACCTGTTTGGAGCTGCATAGCACAGTGGTAAAATGGTGAAAACTTGAAGGTCATGGTCCACGCCTTTAGAAGAAGTCAATCAAGAACCAGAAAAGCTGTATGTGAGCTTTTCGGCATGATAATTTTTACCTCCATACTGATCTAAGAGTATATTAGAGGAGGCCCCTATGTGGCTTCTATAAAAGAAATTGTGAAAACTGAAGGAATTTGTCAATAATTATTCTTAAATTGTTCCACTCTGAAAGTTGGAAAAAAATACAATTTTTGTCAAAAATATTCCATTGCAATATTTTCTAAATGAAAACTTAAATACACTATATAGTGATAATTTTCTGGTTTGGGATTATAATAATTTTAACTTTAAAAGGATAAAAAATTTAAAATGGAAAAATAAAAACAAAATTATTCTGAAATTGTTGCAGGAAAAGTTTTGATAGACACATCCAATCTTTTCCATATAAATTATTTAAGAATGCTCTATATTTCTATTTTTATTATTTATTTAGTTTTATTTTTATCTCGAAAGCTATCACATATTAGGAAAATTATTTTGTATCCTACTTTGCTCCAGACTCATAGAATGCCACCATAAAGATGACTATGTGGGTTCTAGACTGTTGGAGGTCTTTTCTACAGAACAGTCCTCTTCAAACCTCTTTTGATCTATTACAGCAGTGTGCTGCCTTTAAAATTAATCTGAATGTCTAACAGTTCAATCTGGATCAGGCTTTGGACAGTAGACTACAGAAACAAAAGACTAAACCAAAATTATGTTCCAGGACCTCTGCAATCATAAGAATTATCTAAAAAGTACCTCTGCTTTTAATAAGGAAAATAGGTACACATGTATGTATTGTATTTGTACAGTGATATTTAAAATTTGTGGAAGCATTATCATGAAACAGAAGACAAACAATATTAGATGCAAAAACTTGACCATTTCTGAAGTAGAAAATCACGAAAGAGAACTCAGCCAAGGTTCAGTTCATATGTAAAGTCAATGGCATATTGTTTTATAAGAATTTAATCTTGTTCTTTCATCTTGTTTTTCTACTCCCCAAACTCAAACCATGAATGGGAAATAAGAGACAAGAATGCATACCACCAAATGGTAAAGAAAGGCAATAAATAACAGAATACACATATCCAGGTGCCAATGTGATTTAAGCTCTCCTAAGTCTTCTGAAGGGAAACAATAGCTTTAAGTTCTTTTAGAATAATGTAGTACATGAGTTTCTAGGTACAAAAAAAAGAGAAGAAAGTGAAGGAAAATTTTGATATTTTCTGTAAAACAATGACTGCATTCCTTTCAATACAAATAATCCAAAGGAAAATTTTTAAGGAACCAAGCTTGAAGATATAATTTGTCTAAATTTTAAAGGTCACCTCTCAGACCATACATTATCTATTTAATACACACTGATTCAATGCACCACTCCTGGTAGTATTTATAAACCCCTTCTCTACTTTCCTTCTATCATCTTATTTTGGGCCCGTGGCTTTTCCCAGACTGCAGTCCTCCAGTAATGGCAAATAAAAAATGCTTGTGAAGCTGAAAATGTCTATTCAGCCACCTTCAGCCTTATATGAACCTTTCAGCAATTTACTGGAAGAATAAAGAGCCATGCAATCTTTAAAGCATCTTAATTGTTCTCTGAGTGTAATAGAACCCTTGGGAGATGTGACCCTACTTTGGCTGTAAATCACACTTGATTCTATGGGCTGTGCTGTTCCTCCCTATCTATGGAACATATATGGCATTAAAGTAGACTATTAAATCACAGACACGCTTATTTTTCAAACGGACCTTATAAGTTCCTGGCTTTACCATTTTTTCCCCCAAAGAAAGGTCGGAAATGGATATGAAAATGGCAGGGGAATAAATGGTTGCCTGAGAATGAAAAAGGGTGTGAGAAAACAGTAATTAATCTCCAATGACTCTTGCCATTTTTTCTAAGAAGCCCTAGTCAGTCAATCTTCTTCCAATCTGTCTACCATTGCCCTTTTACCACCAGTATATCACCTATTCGCCCACAAACTCATTTGCCAGTTGTCTCCATTCCTTTCCCGAATTAAAACTCTGCCAACCTGAAATGGTTCAAAATCTCCCTCCAAGTTATGCCAAACAACTTCTCAGAAACCTTCAGCACACACCTATCCTCTAGGCTGAGAACCATTTTTCTCCTTGTTTAACCTTGCCAGAGCTGAGCACCACACCCTTGGCTCTGGTCCCACGCTGTAACCACGTTCTCAGCTTCCAAGACAAAGCACACAGACATACTGTCCTCTGACACAAAC
Organism: Cygnus atratus; assembly: GCF_013377495.2. Classification (NCBI taxonomy): domain Eukaryota; kingdom Metazoa; phylum Chordata; class Aves; order Anseriformes; family Anatidae; genus Cygnus; species Cygnus atratus. The sequence continues at coordinate 51,824,889 of NC_066366.1, forward strand.
AACTAACTCTTGGACTCAGATTTTTTTTTTCCTTTTATGTGACAGCTCCCACTTACCTTAGCAGAATTTATATATTGTCAGCCCATAACAATCCTGTTGTGTTCAAACACAAGAAGCTTTTCTACCATGAAAGTGGTCAAACATTGGAAGAAAAAAAAAAAATCCCAAAGAGGTCTTCATCCTTGGAGATATACAAAACCCAACTGGACAAAGTCCTTGGTGACCCTGCTGTGAGCATGGGAGTTGGAACAGCTGTTTTCTAGAGATCCTTTTCAACCTTTCCATTATTTTGGATTCTTAAGGTGACCTTTTTGTTTAGTGCTTATTCAAGGGCAAGCATATTGACAGTGTGGACAAATCACGGCACTACATATGTTCTCCATCTTTCCCACTGTTACTGTGGTGGTCAGAAACAACCAGTAAAAGACAAAGATTTTCTTTTTTTTTTTTTTTTTTTTTTTTCTGTAAAGACAGTTGATGTTGAATGCTGAAATGGAAGATGGAGTTTGAAGGAGATAGGAAAACAAATGTAAACACGAACTTCTGAGCTACAGCAGAACTGTTGGTTTCTGAGACTGACCAGCTTACGTCCAGTTTTGAGATCTACCCTACAGCATGTACCGGGAGTAAGCTGAGATTCCCACTGTTTGGTATGCAGCTGACTCACTGAGGCACTGTAGCACAGTGAGTAGTATAACAACATCCCAAGGTCTGATCACCTCCTAAGGTGCCTCCTCTTTCACTAACTCCAAAGGGAATCTGAGGTAAATGGATTCAATCCCTAACATAGTTGTCTCCTTTAAGTGCCTACAGGCACATGTGTAATGTGGACTGATAGGTGGCACAAATCCTCCCAAAGCTGCCTTAGGGTGCTAAACCACCACACCACACAAATTCAAGGCTAGCTTTAATGCTGCAATTCTGGCATTCCATTTGAGGAAAACAGTATTCCCATTACAGACTCACAAACCAGGTGGGTTATATGGCATTAAAAAGTTTTGTTTTCTGCAAGGAAAGCAGAAGGGTGGGAGATGCAAAATAAGTACTGGAGAATCATAAAGCACCCACCTGGGTTTCCTTAGCAAAGATTAAATGCCAGAGATTCAGCCAACACTAAGAACAACTACACAGCAGTATGCCTGCAGTTCCCTTGAAAGCTGAGTACAGTCTGTTACCACTTTAATATAAGAATTAATTGAAGAAAATTGAGAAACTAACTCAGATTTGACCTCTGGGTATTCTCTCTCAGTAAGTCCAGTTTAGCCCAAAGGAACATAAACTAAGGAAAAATATTAACCCACTACATGCTGGCTGAATGTGCCAGTTGAGACAGAAAGATCCTACAGTTTCAAGGCAGTTTATTTTAGTCTTAAGAAGTGATGTATCTTGCTTCCCAGGAAGACAATGCTGTTCTGTGACATGTGGTTACAGTACAGATGGAGTGCTGGTTGATTGCATAATGGTCTGGTGTTGGAGAATTCAAACGTGAGCTGTCTTCATAGATTGGAAGCGTCTTTCTTGCACCATTTCCAGGTTTGTTGTCACTCATAATATTTGAGGGAATGCTTCATGAACCAATAATGCAGCTGCTGTGAAAATGTTCCACAGGAGCTGTCAACCATCCTATTAGCACACTTACTGACACTGGCCACAGCTGACTCTCTTTAAACATGCCAGTCTTAAAGTAAAAAATAGTTTTATTGAAGGATGTACTTGGCACTTTTCAATATTAAAATACTAAATAAATAATGGCATGTTTTCCTTTAAAACTTTAAAATGTAACTGTATCTATCTGGACTCAGTTTGCAGACATGCATTAATTCATTTAGATACAGCATCTGAAAATCTGACTCTCAACTTTCCAGTAATGTACATCTCCTAATGAATAAGGAATTATCACATTCCATATTTTCAGTCACTAATGAGCATTAAAGGCACTACAGATATACCATAGAAAATGTAAAATCAGGTGGATTTTTTCCCAGAAATTTGGGCTTATTTCTGCCATGTCAGTCATTCCCCAGAATACAGAGTACTGCAGTGTCCAAGACAAACTGTTCTGCATATGAGCCTAAACATAAAGAAATTTAACCACTTTAAAGAATGCAGCTTCCTGAGGAACTTTTGAAATTATTGTGGGTCCCTACTGTAATCTGTCTCCCTTTCTTGGTGTTTTGTTATCTCAAATATTATCTAAATGTAATATTATGTAACTGTCTTTATTAATAGGGTATTTGAAAAAGAACAGACTTCCATTCTGAAGACAAAGCTAATTGTGACCAGTCTTAGAAGAGAGGATGGGAACTTATAGGCCACTCATCAAGTGATCTCTATTTCCTGAACTCATCAGTCTTACCCTTTCTGTTGCTCGTCCATTATTCCAAAGGTGTGATTCTGTCATGGAAGGTCATACTCATTGCAGGAAAAGCTGTCTTTAATCAAGCTTGTGTTCTGCCAGTTGAAAGTTTTGAATAATCAGGCTGCAGTAAATTATTTTTCAAAATCTGAATATTCTTATGGTATTAAGAATTGTCAGATAAACAACAACAACAAAAAATAATGCAATGCTGTTGCAAAGACATTGTTTTCTGTGGTGTCTACCCTGTGTAGGGCACAGAAGATAATTCTTTGATTATAGTTTGGGTTGGTGGTGCTTCTCAAGCTTTGGGAGTACACTAGCAGACCAAAGAGATTTTTACCTATGAAGAAAGTTAAAGTAACGTGCTTGTTTAGGTAAGAGAGGGCAGAAGGGAACATAATGCATTTGTTCTATTCCTGAATACAGCTAGCTTTAGCTCCTAGTTTAAAGCAACAACAAGGCATTGTGATTTCTAGGGCATGTCCCACCTAAGACAGCCCCCCTACCCCAGCTTCTGGAAATGCCAGCTACTAGACTGTCCTTTTCCTGCAGTTAGCAACAGCAATGGTAGCAGCATCCTTGATGCTACTTTGAGCCTCTCTCAACATACATTAGCTGTGGCTCCCAAAATTAGAGACAGGAAAGAAGCAAGCAGCTTCTTTTTGCTACAGCAAAGATGTGGGCTGAACATCAGGAGAAAACCTCCAACCTGACAAACTTCAATCTGATGGTATGACATTGATGGTTACTGATGGTCTAGAAACAACCTTACTGGGAGGTCTTTCAGAATAATACACAGTATCTGTTAGGAATGGTATACATATAGCGGACTGTACTTCACCTATAATTTTGGACAGGGCAATCTAGAATCACTAGTGCTGGAACTCTGTATTTCAGTAGTGATTTTGCAATCCTGACTCCAGATGAAAGCTGAAAATTATTTTTTTGTTAGAAAATAAATGAACCACTTCATCTTTCCAGATAAAGTGCTTTATTTTCAACATGTAAAGTGCTCATTTAATCTTAATGTGAAATAATTCTAAAATTCTCATTTTTCTAAACATACATTTTGGCAACCTACAATTTCTCTATTTGAAAATATGGAATTTGGGAAAATAAACATTCAAAAATACAGAATTTTAATGGACTTAATGACAATGTTGTAGATTTTTTTTTCCATCTAGTATTCATATGACTTACTCCTATGCATGTAGGCAGAGGTCCTGAACTCACAGATTGCTGAGGCCTCTAAGCTATAGGTGAAGAATCTGAAGTTGAACTTTTAACCTGACCACAGCGATGTGGTTTTTAGCAAGTATCTCCTTTTTCCAAAAACATCACTAACATCTTGTCTAGATTTAGCTTGAGCCAGAGACTGTTCATGTAAACACTGGTCTCATTTAGGCAATGGGACAGTGAGGAGATAAGGATGTTACTGTAAGCATTAAACATCCTTAGGTACACCAAATATTTCTCTGGCTGGAGAGTATTCAAGTATTTAAATAATACCTCCCAGTGCTCCCAAATTATTTTGTAAACTATATATATCATACCACTAAGGTGAAGCTCCTTTTTCAGCCTTGGAGAGCTTATGAAATGTGTCATGAAATGTTGCCACCAACTTTTACAGAGGGCATAATCTTTATAAGACCTTCTCTGGCTCTAAAGGATGAAGAACTGATGTGGCCTTAGTTGGACTTAAACAAATAGATATTACCAGTTTGGAAGCTTGGACCTATTCACAGCTTACTAAACACCCTCTTGAGAATTCCAGATATTTAAAGATGGCCCACCACTCCCCTTAGCCCCCACTTCCCTGCATCCTGAGCAATGGTGGAAACAGACTCCCGTCACATCTCCATTTTCCAATGCATGTATATATTAAGTCAGGTCAGATGGGGTCATTGGTCTTTGATCTACTGTATTTCTTCATTCTTGTTTGAAACCACCCAACCTTTCTCACATTCGCATAACTCATGATAGTGAAAGCAGCAACTGTCTGTTCCACTTCCTAACTAATAAGTTCTGTTCATACTGGGAGGAAAAAACAGCTTTATAATAATGCAGAATTTTCTGCTAGAAAGCCAAGTGCTAATAACTTTATGCTGTGCCCTTGTCTTCCGTCTTATTCCAATAATATCTACAGACCACCTGTATTTTCCCTTTGACTGCTTTTACCCCTCTTCTTTTCTGTGCAAGAGCAAGGAGCAGAACTTTGCTACCTTTGTGATTATTAGCAGCCCGGGGTTCATACTGACTAGTCCCAGTGGCATAGGGTTAATGAGTTAAGTGTGCTTATTCAATTAAGCCACCTCTTTCTTTTAGCTCACATAAATTTTAACCTGATCGCTTCAAAATTTCCTTTGGCACTATTCAGTAATAGAATCAATTGAATAAACTGAATCAAAAGAAAAATGAATGCCTTCTTAGTTCTTAAGTATGTGTGTACTTGATTTGCTCTCAATAACATAAACGGATGGAAATCTCAGTAGAGCTATTCTGATCAGTTGATATACAGTTTACATCATGGAGTATAGGCAAACTGGAATCCTCCTGGGTCCTAACAAACCTAATGCTTGGAAATATTTGGCACTATTTTGAATTTTAGGCTGTTTTTGGTGAAAGTTACTCAGTTAGCTATTTTTCTCAAAATGCCCTCAGACTACACCATTCTTACATCAACCACTTCAGTGCGTTAAGTTGAACAGAGGATGAATGAACCGCTTCACTTGTAATTGCAGAGCACCTTTTCTAACACAGCTGCAGAATATAGCAATTTACTTTCTTCAAAGATGTGTTTCTGGAACTGTAAAACAGTCCTGGATATCACACTGCAGCATGAGAGACCTACTGATGGCTATGGTTAAGGCAACACAGGACGAAGTGGAATAGCAGTACACAAGAATCTTTTTATCTGTAAATAAGATGTTGAAAGAAAAGCCACTGGATCCTGATCCACACTTATATGCAATGAGTATCTGACATACTAAAAAGGTGTTTGATTTTGAATGCTGATTATCACTGAAAAGCATCACATTTGAATCTCTCTGATTAAATGGAGGACTTTCATAATGGTATTACTAATTACATTTGTATACACACTGACTGCCCTTAAAAACACCCTCTTAAGGTAAGATTCGTCTCATCTAACATTAATCATTTAAAAATTAAGCATCTAGTCTAAGCCAATTATCTCAGCTGCCTCTGTAGGCAGTGAAGAGAGACAGACCCCCACCTCCAGAGCATGATTCATCACACCAGTCTTACAAAGGGATGAATTTCTTGTTGATTTGTTCCACTTACATCATGATGTCATCAAACAGATGAAATGACTTCTGCCCTGAGTATAAATGAGAAACTGGATGAAGAAAATAAAAATCCACAAATGAACAAAATCTTTCCAGTAATGCCATATTGAATTGGTTTATAAAAATTAAATTAATGTGATATTCATCCATCTAGGTTATTACACATAATGATATTGTACTTAAAGATGATGACCCTCTGTTTCTATTCAGCGGTACACAGAATGCCCCAGACCTGAAGCAACAGTAAAGATCCTACACAAAAACTTGAAACAAGCAAATAACTTAAATCATCCCTGCACAAGAATGATCTGAATCCATTTTCTTGTGGATGATTAATACCAAGATTCCTATTGGACTGCAGTGAATATACTTCTGAAAAGGCCTGACATATTTTGCTGTTTCCTTTAACATCTGTAGGTAACTTACCAGCTAAAGCATATTCATTTTATTTAGAAGCTGTAGAAGACCTTGATCTTTCATGACTTTCTACTATTGGGAATGTCACGTAATGGGACATTTATCCGATTCGCTTCCAACACTGCACATAACTAGACTTTCTTCTGGACTGTGTTCTTCTTAATCATATGCCTCTAAATCAACCTGTAACTTGCCCTGGGGGACACTTAGAAAAACAATCTTTCACAGAAAGTGTTTCAAAGAGCAAAAGAGAGCCACTGTGTCCTGTGAACACATAAAATATAAAATGTAAATTGAATTGCATTAAGGTTTTGCACAGAATAAACTCAAATTAAAATAGCCCTAGAGATCTCTTGCTTATTTGGCAGTTTAATCTGGCCTAGGATCCAGAACTGATTGCTGAACTATCTCCTAGAAACGTGATCTTCAAACTTCATCTTATTCACAGAGACCTTGGCAGCACGAACAGGCAGTACATCACTCCAGCTCTATCTCTGCTGCATTGGCCTCTGGTTCTGAATTACAGCATCTATCACATTCTGGCTTTTGCTTGCCAAGCTTTTAAAGGTGTGCTCTTGCTCACTGTACCTTATGAACAGCTTTCCCTTCCATCATTGGGCCTGCTTTTGAAGTTTACTGATATCGACTTATAAAATATTCTCTCTCTGCATGCCTACCCCCTCTGACTACTGCGTAACTGAGACATACATGCATATCGCAAGTGTCAAGTTCCAGTTTGAAAGTGCTTTCTCTTGCTCAGGCAGACTGTGGAAACTTCTGCCCATAAATATCTGAACCTTATATGCTTTTAAAACCAGACACAACATACATCCTTTGGTTAAGATCTATTTATAATTAATAACGTGGCATAGACTGGCAGATTCTTCACTGAAAAGACTATAGACATGAACTCTATGTATATATGTATACATATATATTTGGAGATATGCTCTACTTCTCTTTTCAGATTTAATACCATCATATATCATATTTGTTTTTAAACCATGCTTTGCTCTGAATTTTTATTTTATAATAAAATGCTGAATTTTGCATGTTGACAAGAATTGGCCTCAGAGTTACATTTTCGCTTTTTAACAGCCTGATCATGAAAACAACCTTGTAACTTTCCACTGCCTGATCCTGGTTATGTTGCATGTTATCCCCAAATGCTGAAAAATACTGAAATCGAATAATCTGTGGACAACTGACAAATTGTCCTTTTTTTTTTTCTTTTTTTTTCCCCCTAGTACACAATATTTTTGCAATAAAGTACTTTATATATATTAGGCATTAAACTTACTTAAATGAGAGTAATTGGGAAGAGAAGGCCAGAAGAGTTCCAGGCCAGAGATAAAATGTGGTCAATACCGTAGTCCACAAAGCATAGTAGTATCACTATAGTGATCCACTATATTCTTGTCCATTGATGTGCAACAATAAGCTGTGAGAGGCTGTGTTGACATTACTGTGTCTGGGTAGGCTGCCCAATTTCCTTTCCTGGGGCATGTCCCAGGGTGTTCCAGCTCTGGGAAGTACTCAGAAGGGCCAGACTCCTCCCTCATATTCATTCCAAAGTAAACGCATGGGTGTGCACCACATGGGAACCATGGCACTACCTGCAGAAGTGTTAGTTTGGATAGTGAGGAACCCTAGCATGCAGTCTTCATTATATCAGATGGTAAGTCTAGATACAACCTGGGGTAGCTGTAACATAACAGCCTAGTCAATAAAATTGGCAAGGTGTTCATATCTATCTTGAGTAATTATTAACAAGGGACAAAAATGAACAAAATTGTGAAGCCTACAGTCTTGTATATACAATGAAAAAATTAGATATATGGTATATCATAAATATTAGGCCACCTTGTGTGCTGTGTACAAGTTTAAGAATAAAGTTTTTTTTGTTTGTTTTTAACTAATTGATATCTGTAATGCATTTAATGATATTAACTAAACTATTTGCCACCTTCCACAGACTTTAATGTGATTTTGAGAAAATACAAATACTAGATCCACTGTACTTGGCAGGAGTTACTGGAGCAAACTGTCTGAGGTGAACTCAAATAAAAAATAAGAGGATTAGTTAAAATCAGAAGAGAAAAGGTATTGTGATTCCAGTAAACCTGTTCTTTTAGCCAGGTGGGATATAAATCTTTGAGTGCACATTTCAAGAAGAAACTCAGTTGCAAGACAGTCATGTAACTCTGCTCTTTAACAAAGATATGTCTTTGTGTAAGTACTGTCTTTTTCTTTCATTAATAAACTAATTTATTGTGTATTTAGAATAATATTTTAGATATCAATTCTGACTGTTTTCAATATACAGTGATTATATAAATAAATGAAAATGTCGTTGTTAGCAGTAGTGGGAGAAAATGCCTGCGGAGCATGCAAGAGAAGCCTACAGAACATTCTGAGGTCTGAGTAAAATACCTATAGCTTCTGACTAAAAATCTAAGCATCTCCAAAACTTCTCTAAAAGAGAAAGAATGAAGGAAATAACTTTGGACCTTTCAGCAAGACAGACAAAGGAGCATGTCTTCTATCATTGCCCTCTTTCAGAAGCCCACAGAAAGGCATCTGTGGGAGAACAGGACATCTGAGATCTTTAACAGCTGACTCTCCTCTAAAGAGGTGACAAATGAGGGAGTCTGGATCAATGTTATATTTCATGAAAAAAAACACCCACAAAACAAGTGGAACTGCAGACTGCTTGACCATTTGACTAAGGAAGGTGCATGACATCATTAAGATGCAAAAAATAGACCTTTAAATTACACTAGTTGGCAAGAAGGGATGTTTGTAACAAACAGTCAGTTCACAGATAACACTGGGAGTTTATTCCATTTGAAATCAAAAATACTTTGAAATGAAGGGTTAAATTAAGTCTCTAGAGAATGGAAAGTGAGTTATGCCAGCTGTTACATGCCCAATGAAACCACCTTTATACACACACAGTAGCTTCAGAGAAGTAGGGGAAAGTTTACTTCATCACTGGAGAAATACGTTGCATTTTTATAGAGAGAAATGCCACTGAATTGCACTGGGTTTTAAAGCTGGAAGTTGTCACAGAAGTTCTGCTTTCTCATGCAGCCCTTTGTTATAAGCTTTGGGGAGAAGGGAAAACTTTTGCCATCACTATTGCTATTATAAGCATCATTACTGCTACTTTTCTATTTTGACAGGACATTATGATATATTGCCTCACTTTATCGCAGTTTATGTTATTATATAAATGCTAAAAATGACAAAGTTTGGAGACCACAGGTATTCCTAGAAAGTGCCAAGCAAGCTGTAAATCATATTAAGATAATCTGGGGACTTGAAAAGAATTGTGTTGAATAGCTTTGTGTGGCTCAAACATGTAATGGTACTTTTAGATCATTCACATGCTGTCTACAGCATCAAGCAATGGAGAGGAAGTAACATCTAAAGCAATGAATAAAGGAGACCTCACACCTTGTTTTCTCCTCTATTACCTACTTATTTATACCTTAGTAATAGCAAGAGGTTCCAGGCAGAGATCAAGCCTGCATTTTAGTTAAAATAATAATAATCCTTTCTCACTTAATTCAAATATAGGGTGAAAGACAACAGGTAGATACAATGCGAGAGGAGGAGAAGGAAGGTGACAGTGATGATTATTGCAGTAAACAGCAGTCACCAATTACCTAGTCATTGTTTAGCCTTCTTTGTAAAATACAGTACATCTGGAAAGCTGGTAAATGTTATCTTTAGATCTGTCTTTAGTTTCTGTAAACTGGCAGTATCCTTTACGCTACTTGGAAAATGTTTCCCCCCCCAGTGAAGAAATATAGAACACTTTCTATTTTGCTTGTACACACACAAAAAAAGATTTATACATTTCAACGTATCAGTCAAGCTCATCTGTCCTGATGTCCCATATATTTGAAGTAATATATTTTCTCTTAATTATCATTGCATTAATCCCAATAACCTATTTTAACTAATGCGGAGAATAATCCTGCTTCAATCCAGAAAAGTTAGTAGGTGAAATGTCTATACCTTTGTTTGTTGTAATGGCTAACCACTCTGACTGCTCAGTACTTTGCCACGTTCATCGCTTATGTGGCTTCACTTGGTAGTTATTGGTTGCTGTTATGACCTACTGTGATAGGTTAAAACATTCATTAGCAGCTAGAATAATCTTCCAGGAAGAAAACTCATATATCACAGGAAGTTTATGGATCACAGGAAGTTCCGCACCAACATAGAATCATAGAATATCCCGAGTTGGAAGGGACCCATAAGGATCATCAAGTCCAACTCCTGGCACCGCACAGGTCTGCCAAAAAGTTTAGACCATGTGACTAAGTGCACAGTCCAATCTCTTCTTAAATTCAGACAGGCTTGGTGCAGTGACTACTTCACTGGGGACCCTGTTCCAGTGTGCATGAGAAAGAACTTCTTCATGGTGATGGTCACAGAGAACTGGAACAGGCTTCCCAGGGAGGTTGTGGAGTCTCCTTCTCTGGAGATATTCAAGGCTCGTCTAGATGCCTGCCTGGGCAACCTGCTCCAGGGAACCTGCTTTGGCAGGGGGGTTGGACCTGATGATCTCTGGAAGTCCCTTCCAACGCCTACAATTCTGTGATTCTGTGAAATTCTGGGTGTTTCTGTCAACTTCTGGATAAAGAGTTTCTCAGTGCAAAACACTTTTTTTCAGCTTCATTATTATTATTAATGTATGCAACTCCTAATTTTTGGACATCTTTTCCTACTGACATGGGGAAAACAGAATGCAGTGCTTCAGGATCCTTTTCCCTCCAGTGTATTATGCAGACACCCCTTATCCCATGCCCAGTCCCTAGTTTGTTGTTTCACTACTAAGGAGTGACTTAATTTTATTTATTTATTTTACCATGGCATCATGAGGGCAATTTAATTTGCTTCCCAATTCTGACTTTTAAATCTCTTCCTAATAAACTAAACTAAGGATACTCAGTCTATTTTTCAGTGTGATATGTTCCTTGCTCCAGATTACAGCAGACTTTGCTATTTTAAAATGTATTTTGTTCAAATGAACTTGCTCTGTCCTCTCCTAATCATTACAACAAACATTGCCACTTTTCTCAGCATTAGTTACTTTTATTTCCAGATTATTGATAAGAACATGAATAGCTTTGAGTTACAGACATTGCCTTGAATTCATATTAGAAATCATTAGATAGTTTGATGTTAACAGCTACCCTGTCAGATCTATCAATATCCTTTTCTTAATATGTTCAATATATACTCAATTTGCAATGCATCGTGCTGTTTTAAGGAGCGTCTTCTGGCACTATGGTGTTTATCAGATGTCTAGATATGCTATGACAGTCACATTGTTACCTTTGTCAGTCCAATTTCTAATTTCACAGCAATATCTAGGTCATATTGGGCAAGAGTTGTAGGTACTTTCCCTTGGGTTTACTTATTCAGACATTAAGAAAGCATACAAACAGCAAGAATAGAAGTAAGGTCTCCATGATGATACACACACAGAATGTCCCTTTGACAGTGTGAACTTAAAATGAACACAAGATAGCTTGTTTCTGTAGATAACAGTCTTTATATATTTGAAGCTCAAATGCACAAAAAAAAAACAAAAAACAAAAGGATAATGATTATGTGGCTGAACACTCCACAGTTGTCTGGGAGAGATGTCAGGAACTTCCTAGCAAGAGGGGAAGAACTGAAGCTGAAATTCTCAGAGGCTGATTTTCTCGGATTTTCTAAAAATATTCTGTACTATATTTAAACATTTCAGATTAGTTGCCACAGTTCTCAGACTTTGGCATTTATTTATCTAAAGAAGGTAGGTGCTGAGAAAGTAGAAAGTTTTAAGAAAACCATCTCTGCTGGTTTTGTACTTTTTACTAAGATCCTGCCATGAACAGATTCCAGCAAGGAACTAACATTAGAGTATCGAGACTTAGGACCTGATTCAAGTTACAGTCCAGTCTAGTACAAAATGAATCAGTTGTACTTCACACTTCCACAGTCTTCTCTCATCTGTAAAGATCACAACCCCATACTCTTTCATTCATTTTTGGGTGTGAGAGGAGGAATCATGGAACTTTTCCAGGACCCCCTTCTGTATGCAGCTCCAGCAAATATCTCATGCATTCCTTGTTTTCCTCAGAACCAGGAGGAAAAGTCTTTCATTGAAATGCTAATAGAGGAATAAACTGTATAATAAGACTGCATCCCCTTTGGGCCTACATGTAATTTACACATAAAATGAAATTGCACATGGCCTTGTTTCATAGCATATTTGTTTAATTATCTGTCTTAAAAAGACTTTTTCAATTAATTTTCAATATTTAAAAAAGGAATAAGATTTCCAATTTATCCGTGTACCTGATAATTAAGTATAGTTTGGGGAATAATTACATTATCTAATAGTAGAAATTTGTCCAGCTCTTATAACTGGCATTTTTCAGCAGTTTTGCTTGCTTTCTTGTTCTCCAACTACTCTAATTCAAAATAAGTTTACATTCTGCATATTTCAGTCATTCCCCAGTCATAACACCAAACACAGATCAGTTGACCAAAATGGTTCTGCCTTCCCTGAAAATGAATACTACTCTAGGACTTTGATACCCACATCAATATGGACAGAACCACGCCAGCCCGAAACTCTCCAAGAAGTCTTTTTGTACAGTTCTGGTGTATGCCTGGATAAGTACAAAAATCTATGAAAGTATTAAGTTTTTCATCAGCTCTCACGGTCTGAGAAACATACTGTCTGGCATACAGTGTTGAATTCTGATGAACTTTGTACAAGAAAGCTGGAATATCCTTGTGCAATTTTAGTTGGAAGAGGAATAGAAGAGAAATTCTGGAGAGCTAGTTTTATGACTGGATTTGGAAAAAAAATCCAATTACTTATCCTAGTAAGGTAAGAACCAAGAAAGATAGAGCTATTTTCTGAATATACATGGTGCTAGGGATTAGTATCAAACAGGAAAAAAATTAAGCCCATGAGGTCCAAATAGCAACCTCTGGGTCAAAATCAGCCTGGCATTTTTTCCATTGAGGAGATAATGAACATGACTTTTTGATGCAGTGAAGGGGCTGAGGAGGTGTCCCCCCTGCAGGTACCACACCATGCAATGTCCCAAGCTGCTGCCACCGTTGCATCAGCTCACTGTAGAAGGCAAAGCCCTGCTTCTGAGATCCAGTTCACTCATTTCCCAAAGCTCAAACAACCTGATTTGAGAAACACAAGAAACAGGATGAGCAAAACAAACAGCTTGGTGTTTCAGGGTAAACAAATACAATGACCTCATTAAGATGGTTGAACATTGCTAATAACAGCTGATATTAGCTATGATATTAGCTGAGAGTAGGCCAAAGCAAGAAACACTGGTTCAGCAGCACATATACTAAAATTGGCACAATACGGAGAAGATTAGCATGGCTTCTGAGCATGAATAAAGCACAAATTTGTGAAGCATTCCATATTTTTGATTCTATGCTGTGGCACTAAGGGAGATTGTTTAGTGGTGGAACTCAGTAGGTCAGGTTGGTGGTTGAACTTGATGATCTTGAAGGCCTTTTCCAAGCTAGATCATGCTATAATTATTAGGAAAAAAAAAGAAAAAAAAAAGATTTTCAGCTAACTCACAGCATGGAACAGCCTGTAGTGACATGGACTCCACACTTCTGTGGGCTCCTCCACCATGCAGAAATACTGGAATTGTGCTATAATCATAAGTGTAATTGCTTGTGTACAGCTTACATACAGAACCAATGTGCTAGAGTCACATGCATTTTGTCATTTAACAGATTTGGTAGACAGCACACTGAAAGTCTCATGTAACTTTGCCTAGGGAAAGGATTTCCCACCTATACGAGCTGCAACATGCTGCTCCTACAGCTGAGATAAAGGCAGTAGGATGGAAAGCAGTCACCTCACACATTTTGCCACTCTCAGCACCAAGTGAGGGTTGATTTGTGCAATCAGTATGTTAAGGGAAGAGATAATGAAAAACATTAATCCAAATTTTCCTCAGTAAGTTTTTCCAATACCATTATTATTGCCAGTTCTAGTCTCTGCTGCTGACTCATGCTAGGAACATAAGCAGGATAACTAGGTTTCAGGTCAAGTACTCATCAGTTGCCTGACAAGGTAAAGATCACATTTTCTTTAAACTGTCAAACATCTTAAAGCAAAGTTTAATTTCTCAGCTAATGCTTCCACCCCCCAAGAATACAATGCATCTCTCAGCCTTTAGTCTTGATAGAGGAAATATTAACAACAATAATAAAAAAAATAAATAAATCTTGAGGAAACAACCTTACCAGCTTCCTTTAAGCCTTCCTCTACACTTTCTCCTACTTCCCCTTCTGCTTCTGGTTTATATCACCTCACCCTGTAGTTAATCAGCCTGGTGCTGATAATTAGGCTTGTTAACACTCTCCTTGCAAAAGGCTTGCTCTCCAATTAGGCTGCTTGGAATACTGCAGGCAGACAGAAGAGAACAGAAGAGGAAGTGGCTGTTCCTGGTGCTGTAGTCTCAACAGCATCTGCAGGAAGACCTGGCAGCAAAGGGTAGAGCTTTTAACCCCTGAGCTGCCAAGGCATTTTAACACTGTACTGTAAAGAAGCTCATTTTGTGATTAAAACAGGGATTTTGTTTGTTTGCTTGTTTAATAAAAGATTAAAGATCTAGGTAGGCACATTGTAGGAGTCACAAAAGTATGTGTTCCAAGTTTAGTACTTAACTGACATTATTTACATAGGGTGTTAAATGCCAAAACACCTTATTACAGGTAAACCGTTAATACTATCTTGACATATGTCATACATACAATTTCATCACAAGCTATTTAGTGTCTTTCTTTGCATATTTACTGACCAAGATCTTAATTCCGATTGCTACTGTTTTCCATGCAGTCAACAACTGATTAACCCTCTTGCACTGTGATGTCCCTGCGCTGATTGTTCCCAGTTAATTTGACATATGTATTCTGGATTGCTTTTGTATAGTACTGTAGTACTATAAAATATATGATGATGATGTAGACCTGAGGCAGAAACAGTTGTGAAAGTATCAGCAGCAGTCATAAGAGATAGTGGAGCATTACGTTTTTAGGGCTGTGAATGGAGACCATGTTTCTGGGAAGTTTTTCATTGCCCGTGGATAGTGGCTTACAGATGGGGCAAAGAATATGTACAGTCTGGGGCCATGGCACTGAAACTGCTCTAACAGGCAATTGAATATTACACTGGCTTACATATTACACTGGCTTAATTTTCATGCAATAATGTATGTATTTGGGCATATTAATAATAATGTAGTCAGTGGAAAGATATCCATGGTTGCTGACAGCATAAGAGTGGCTCTGTAGACAGAGTAGGTCATGAAGAGTGATTGGAGTTTTATTTTAGCACTATATAGTATGTAGTTTTTCAGTGAAATGGCTAGGTTTCAAATGTTACCCGTCAAACACAGAATTGTTTAACTTCAGTCTTGTGTTAGTAGCTGTACTGAAGTTAACAAGACTACTCCTCCTGTTGAAGGTCAGGCCTCTAAGTATTTATAGCCTTATTAAAAACAAAAGAAATTCTGAAAAACAAACACCTATAAAAATCTGTATTCTTGAAACTAGCCAAAGTTCAGCAATGTTTATTTTATTCCCTACTATACTTCCCACATGCTATGCATCTGGGAGTCATTTATTATGGAATTGTTTACAGAAGCTATTGATAACACTAATGTACAAACATCAGTTGTTTTTCATGCTGCTGGAGACTTTATGGTTCACTTTCATAAAGACTTAACAGAAGTGCACTGCTGAGGAAGCCAAAGTAGACACTCTTTAGCTTGGCTTGATGAGTTGAAGCTTCAGTGATTCTTCAGTGGAATATTAACTACAGTAACAATACCATTTTCAATGAATTAAAATTTAAAAACAGCCACTCAATTGTCTCCCAGGGGATTAGTTTCTAGTGATGTTTCATTGAAAATGATGTTAAAATCTTGACTTTTGTTAAAAGTAAAATATTAAGGACTGTTTTTGCTCTTACAGCTGTGCAGTGTTAAAAGTCCATCTAAATGAAATTGGTTTCATTAGGTCCCATAACAACTAAATTTCCTCCAAGGGTGACTATTATAAAACAGCCTCTGTAATCCAGATTTATCCTTTAGGAATTGAAACCCTGTTGACAGGTTTCAGTGGACATTGTTTGCATACAACTTTTGACTTTGATAACACACAGTTAATATAGAATGGAGAAAAATAGGCATATACCCCCTGGCATCAAACAAGAATGCATGACCCTTCTGTTTTTCAGACAGCCATTCCTAGCCAACTCTATCACAGATTGGCAGATCAATGCAGAGAGGACAGCACAGAAAGAAAGTAGCGTACACAAGGACGACAGAGTTTCAGAAGAAGGTGACAAAATGCAGAGAATACCAAGGGTATTGTGGAAGTTTAAAGCAAGAGAAAGAACCCCAAGGTAGGGAGATGCGGAAAGAGTATTTTGTAGAGCTGGTCAAAGATGTCACACTCAAATATCTATTTCTTGAGACAATGGTGTTTTTGACAGAACAACAATTTTCATGGGAAGATTTGTCATTTGGGTGAACATTTTAGATTGCTGACATATTTCAACAAATCAAACCACAAAGACTTGGGTGGCTGAAAATTATTATTTTTTTTTCCATGCATGACAGCTTTTAGGAAAAAAATAATAATTCTTCAACAGGTCTTTTTATTGGAATAAAAGATTATTCTCCCCCAAATAATTTATTTAGTGTTCAGATAAAAACAGAAATGGGAAGGAACAAAAGATGGACAAAAAGAACAGAACTGGAAAGAAAAATATGAAAAAGAGAAGTGAAATGGAATATGTCTGGTGCAATTTTCATGCAAGGGAAGTTGATAATGAAAAGAGAAAGCCTAAGGGGAGATATATTGTGAACAAACAATAAGAAGGCAAGAAAAGAAGATAAATAAAAAATAAAATTAAAAAAAAAAAAAAGATTGTGGAAAAATATATGGGCAAAAAGTCATCTTTCTTCTGCTTCCTGCTAATGGCACAAGAAGTTTCCATGTTTGCAGTTTGCCAAGAAACTCAGAATTTCAGCTAATTCTCTTCACTGTTTTGCTTGAATGTATGCTTTTCTTAATGGAGTCATCTTTGAAATAAGTAGGAAGCATTAACAGATGTATATAAAATGGCAAGGGGCATGCAGGTGGTGCTCTGTGGGTAAAACTGAAGTACAATTAGGGTGTAGTGTATTCCCCCTCTCCTGGGGGATGTGTATTTTATCATAGCCTTCAAAGTTTTAGTCTGTACTGTAAAAGAAGGCACGGGAAGTCAGTTACAGAATTTGCAAGCCTGGGGGAATCCCAAAGGCGAGGATTTTTTTTTGTTTTACTCAAAAGTTGTAACTGCGCACCCAAACTTCCCCTACTTCACTGTGCTTTGCCCCACTGTTCCTATGGTGCTGTCACTCTTCTGTGCCTTTCCCTTTTGTTTTCCTTGAGATCCCTACTGCTATTTCGTGTAAAACTTGTGTCCCTTTCAGCTCTCCTTTCTCTGTTCCAGCTCTCCTTTGCTAGCCCCGTTCTGATCCCACCTTTGTGTTTTTCTGCAGTACTCAGAAACTCCTCAAAGCCAGAGTTCGTAAGAAAGCCCAGAGAAGAAAGGCTACCCTGGGCTATGCGTTTTCAGGCTTGAGCCCACTTTTTGTATCTGATCAGGATTTATTTTATCATGTCAATGTGTTATAACAACACAATCCTTCCTATTGTCTACTGAATAAACTAACTCAGACTAGTTTAAAAATGCAAGCCTAAACTCTGTGTTTATAGGGAATCCTATAACTTGCTTGCATTTTTAAAAAAGAGGAAATAATGTTGTTAACAGACACAACTAAACAACAAAAATGAAAGATGAGGCTAAGCAATTCTCCTAGCTGGAAACTTCTGTTGTACACAGCAGCAAAACACAGACAACACAAGGGAGGAGCCACTGTAATTGGCTTTTGCTGTGATCTCTAGATTTTCGACTGAAAGGATCATGTCTAGGGTTCTATGCTGGTTATTTTCTCATAAGCTCTCAGTACTTAGAAGTCTTTTCTTCCACTCTTAATTTGCCTGGAGCAAGGCTTTTATCTAGACTTTTAGCCAAGAGGCACCTGCTGAAATATTCATTGGCAGAAATTGTGCCATGGGTGTTTTTCCCCATTTGTCCAGTTCTGTGTCATTAAAATGGGGTGAGTGCAATGAAAATAGGATTTGACACAGAAGAATGGCATTCGCTCAAAAACTTTATATAATAGGCAATTAACCCTTTTCAGTGCAAGAATTTAAATACTAAAGACTGCTGAATAGTACTCTTTGTCAATGGCCCTTTTGCACCACTTCAAAATAGAATTGAATATTACAACTTCAATTTGTGGGAGAATCAAATGATAATCTGCAAGCTTTTTTTTTGAGGATGATTTAAATAATTTGCTGTTTGATTTTTTTACTGATCTCTAACTGAAAGTGATGGTCATTTGAGAAAATACAAAGTTGAGAAAATGCCACAAAACTAGAGCCTTTAAAATTTTATAATATGCACCTAAAGTCTGTCCATCCTTCTCTCCTTCCTTTTGTCCTCCCTTTCTGCCTGTCATCCTGCCTGCTTTTTCCTAATACTTGGATAATCATAAAAATTATTCAAATGATATTTTTGTTTTGGATTTAGGTCTGGGAATGGAAATGTCAGTTTTCAAAAATCTCAGAGGATAAAATTAAAATTGAATCAAAGAGGTACATAAAATTAAGCCTGGGGTATTTTTGACCTTATACAAAGTGGACCTCAAAGTTCACCAGTTAGCCTTGCTTTGAGTAGGGGTCAGGCTGGGTGAACTCTTGAAGGTCTCTTCTGACCAAAATTATTCTGTGATTCTATTTTATGATTCTAATATGAGCAGATACTCAATGTACAGCAACAGAGGAGTATTTTTAAAAACAAATTTTCAAATGTAATCAGTTTTGCGGCAGCAGGTGGTACAACAGAATTCTTCAGTATGATATTACTTCACCCTGTGTTTGAGGGTCTAATCCCAGGCCTGATCTGATAGTCCTCACAAGAATGTAAAAGCAATGACATACAAGAAATTTCCTTGTAGACATATTGGAAATGTCCTTGTGTGATTGGATTCTGTTATCTGATAATACAGACGTAATACTTTAACAATCTTTCTCTAAAGATCTCAAAGTACACGCTACACAGTCACAAATAAAACTGTGTAAAACTTGAAATGGAGAAATATTCATCATCTCATATGTATCAGTATAAAAACAGACACAAAAATCAATCAGGTTTCTCAAAGATTTTGCAACAACAGTAATTGGTAAGTTACTACTGTGCATCCACAGGGTATATAGAGCATGCAACCAGTGGGTAGCAAAGGATGGGACAGTTTAATATACTATCCCTCTGTTTTCTTGACTACCACAATTCTGGGCTCCTTAGAAAACTGTCAGAATTTAAACAGCACTATTTGTTTAGGAAAGCTGTATCAAAACTTCTACAACTGCAGTGCTGTGTCTTGCAACCCCACCCTTAGTCTTCTTCCCTAGCATTGGAAAGACGTCCAGAAGGTAGGAGCAAAGCGAGCATGGAGGTGCCTCTGGGCAGTTTAATGGCAGTTCTCTAGTATCTTTGGACACTTATTCTCTTTTCATGCTTCTTTATGCAAGAACAAGGGCATAATCTGTTCAGAAATAAAGATCTTAACTATTCATGATTCATGAATAGTTACTGATTCATGAGTAAGATCATGAATCTACATTACATGAATAGTACTGATTCATAAGTAAGATCATGAATCTACTAAAAATATCTTTATATCCAGAGTTTTTGTTAGATGCATAGATTATGAGGGGAGTTACAAATAATGATCTCTATCTGTAAAGAAGTTTTAAAATAAGTAGCCAAAGTAAAAGCATGTAAAGCATTTATATATTTATTATAGGACATAAGAAGAGAGGCAAATTCTTATTAGCTACACCCAGTTAAAATCTGGATTTTCTCCACAGCTTCAAATAGAGTTGCATTGATTTTGCGCTGGTGCAAGTGAGAACGGGACATGGCTTTCTATTCAGTGATTATACTGCAATGATAAAGTGTGGCCTGAAGTGTGATTTTGCCTATCATCCTCCTCTCACCAACAGTTGATGGAGAACATTTTTTCCACAAATTTTATTTTAAAAGATGCTGACATTTTTGCAGTGTCAGATCAGAATACAGCAATATTCCATTTTGGGTGTTCCAGTTAAAGTTTCCCAGTGGAAATACATCACACAAGCCTAGAAAACAAAATCATAGTGCAAGCTCTTCTAGGACCTGGAGCAGGAATTTTGGCAATCTTTTTATCCCCACATAGAATAATGAGAGTTTCTTAGGGAGAGTGAAGGCAGAATATTTTTCATGAAAGCTACTCAATGGAAATAAATTTTGTTCTGTTAGAAATGCACATTTGATTCGGTTGCAGTTTATGAAAATTTTTAGATGTGTATTTATGTTTATCTTTATTCAGCAACCATTCTAACATATGCTAAACAAAAAACAAACAAACAACAACAGCAACAACAACAAAGTCTAAGTCCAGTGAAAGAATTTAAATATTTTAAAGTTAGACAATGTGATACTTAACTTGTTGGCATTCGGTTGATGGGAAGGGGTCTAGACCCGTAAGAGAGAGTCTCTGAGTACCGGTGATCTTCCCTAGATAATATCTGGAGGGATATATTTCTAAAAGATGCAATCAGAATGCCTGAAGGTCTCTAAATTCTAGACACTTCCATGCTGGGTGCTAACTCAATGGTGAGAAGTTTCAGGATCACAATTGCAATTTTCCTAAATGCCACGTGAGCTGTGTGTCAGTCTCTAGTGCTCCTTAGACCTCATAAAGTCTTTCAAAATAGAGATGAAGATCTGAATCAGATCATCTGCAGAGATGCGGACCTTGTGGGAGATCTGCAAAGGGCATTCTGGACTGTTAGACACTGACAAGTGCCCGTGCTCTGCCCAAAAAGAAGGAAGTGCAGGGAAAGATCCAAAAGCCAGGATCCAGAAGCATTTGTACTTTTTTCAACCTCCACAAAGCTAGGAATTAATTTTGCATAAAGTCTCCAGACTTCTGGACTGTCAATTACAGGGAAAAAAAAAAAATGCAACAACTTCAGTTGTTTCAGAGTTTTTCAAACAGGTGCTCTGGAAGTAAATTTGCTAGTTTTACCCTTTTTATTTTATAGTCTGAGGCTATATTTACATCTTTCCACATTACAAATGCTGAGAAAAGATTGTCATCAGGACCTTGTGTCCTATCACAATGTTGTACATATATCACCAATTCTGCTCTGAGGTACCACCTCAGTGTAAATCTTGAGATACTTTATTAAAGTCAATGGAGTTAATTCCAGATTTACAGGAGCATCTCTGGCAGCAGATTTTGGCCTTTGGCTGCTTTTTTTCAGATTTTTCTTGGTGCATCATAGCATATGTGCTATTTCAAAACAAAAAAAGAAAAAAAAAGTCATAATGCTGCCATGATAGAAGCACAAATGCAGCCAAGGGTGTTAGAGCACAGTTCTTTATTACACCAAAATTGCTTAAGACAAGAGTGACTGCTTCATTGACTTAATGCAGATGTGGGATATGAAAGATTCTGTTGTAAACAGGATTGGTGCTCTCAACAACCTCCTTTAAAAACAGCCTCCTGAATTAAAAATTAAAAGGAAGTAAGAAATGTGGCATGAGAAACTGCAGTAAGTGAGAAGCAGAATTTTAATGGATAAATGTAAAATTATTTTTCTAAAGCAAAACAAATAACCTGATAACTGTTTAACACCACTGAACAGCAGTCAAAAAATTATAATTTAATAAAAAGGCACTTGGCATCATTGCTAAATGAACTTTCTCCACCATTCAACAGTACTCTGTCCAACCTGACTTGTTATTAGTAGAATAAGCTTCACTTAACCCTGAGATTGGAAGTATTGGGAGTTAAATATAGCAATTCTGATTATGATAAATAAAAAGAGATGGAGAGTAGCAATAAACTACTTTGTGTCCCAAGAGGATGAAAACATTTAAAGTTTATGGATCTGGCACACGAAAGAATGATCATGATTACAGCTGGATTTCATTTCAGTATTTAAATTATGATCTTTGATTGGACACAGACAATTTTCTGATTGGAAGAGTAAATGCATTCCAACTTTCTTGTGTTAATTCATTTATTAACCAATTCAGCAATAACTTTTCCAAATATCTTCCCAATATTCAGCATGAATTTGCTGGGTTTGGTCAATTCTCCTTCCAGTGCATGTGGATATTCAGATATGGGATATGCAGACCTTCAGAATTAATTCATTTAGTACTCCAAGTGAATATTTGTGGAGCAGTGCTGCTATAACCTCTAAGAATAATTCACATTGAAGGTACAGATACAGCTTGGGCAGTTGGAGTCCCTTGTGTTGTAGGGGTACACTTGGGAGAATAGGAGGCTGTTTCCTGCCCGTACGCCTCAGCCTCTAAAATTGCTTATTAGAAGCATGAAGTATATACATATGCAGGTATGTACCACATAGACTTCATGTATTTTTTACCCTCTTCTTTCCATCCTGGGATGAAAAATTCACCTGAAAAAGTATTTTTTAATAGTTTCCGATGTCCTTTAATTTTCAGTCCTGACAAGGAGAATGAATGACAATGAGGAGAAAAGCTGCTTCCATACTAATGTTATTTCCTTACTATCTCTGTAATAACAAACCCTAAAGATCAATTAGATAAAACACACACTATTGCTGTTTCTGTAGATGCAGAAAAAACTTTCAGTATGACACCCCAAATTTAAGCATATGTCACACTGCCTTAAAAAAACACCAATACTTTTATCCAGAAAAACTGAGCTAGAAATGGCCTTTAACGGACTGTTTCCAATATTTTCATTTAGTTTGAAAAAGCTTCTACTGAATTTTTAGCTTTTTGGCTTTGTTTCACAGTGATGATAATGGCTCACCTTTGTATTGAGAGAGTTATTTGTGGAAAACCTGGGCTCAATTCTGTCTTGCCAAACAGCTCCTGAAAACGCAAGGCATTGACCAAGTAAAACTAGACTGAAAAAGGTACTCAACTTCAAGATCAGGTTCATGAAAAAGAGATCTCACAACATTACTCTCCCCTCACCATCTTCTCCAAGCCTGGAAAAATCCGGCCAAATTCCCCTAGTTCCTTTTGCTGAAAATCTCTGTAGAACTTGCTCCATTAATTTGAATTCATAGATAGTACTTCTCTAAAGTAGCAAAGATTTATCCAACTATTTTGTGTTTAAATATGGAGCTTGAAACTCTAATCACAATTTAATTTGACTAAATACGTACATACTTTATGGTCAATCATCCAGATCTTTTACAAGGTCCCTTGGCTTTGGAATTACTAAGTCTCAAATGGTACTATATATGAGCCTTATCTGACATGACATATATTGAAACAGACTGTGGAATGATCGCTTAGAGATGAGAACCTTGCTACAGTTTTAGTGAACCAAAGCTAAGAGGCAAATTATTCAATTATAGTAAATTTACAGTAGCTTAATATTTGATAGAAGTGGTTCTTCTATCATCAGAGCATCATATTGAAAACCCTTGAGCAGCAAAATAGCTCCGGATATGCTGAGGATGTTTTAGCCACTTATTAAGAAAATTCATCTATCTTGATCTTTTAAAATTTTTTTTTCTTGTATTTTTACTTTTTAACATCACTTTGGCTCTTTGTTCAGTAATGGCTGAGATATATTTGGTGTATACATTAATGGTCCAATTTATCTTGGATAGCAGTGCACTAGAGAGAGGGAGACAGCAGTATTAGTGCAGGTATGCTGTGGCAGAATTGTGGTTCTCTAATTAACCCACGGGAAGTAATTGCACTCTCAGAGTGTCTAAGGCAAAGACGACTGTTCTCTTTGAGTATAATACATCGAGGA
Organism: Cygnus atratus; assembly: GCF_013377495.2. Classification (NCBI taxonomy): domain Eukaryota; kingdom Metazoa; phylum Chordata; class Aves; order Anseriformes; family Anatidae; genus Cygnus; species Cygnus atratus. Next base: position 51,848,978 of record NC_066366.1, read on the forward strand.
ATAGAGTCAATCCCAATTTTTTCCCTAAACTACTCTTCAAGTCACTGTTATATGTCTCCCCTTATAGATCTGTCCAAGTTAGGAAAGACTGTAGTAGTGAATTCAATCAAGTGAATTAGTTTTGTCAGGCAAGTGCTAGAGTTTCATGAATTTAAGTACACCGAAATTCATGGCAAGAATTCAGAAGCCTCTATTTTAAGACTTAATATTTTGTCAGTCCTCTTCTGAAGTCATATAATATGTTTACATTCAGTAGTTGCATTATTTTGAGTTAATGCTTATGCAAATACAACAATAGCAGATTGCAATGTGTTTCAGCCCACCAGTTTATTCTGTATGCAGCAATCCAAATGCTCACGTTCCAAAATGGAGGATGACATCGTGTACAGTCTCAGTGATGGTGCAGTTATAAGACATATATTCCAGAAAATCCTGTATGGAGGTAACTACACCTGCTGGTGACAAAGGTGGGAACATCAGTTCCTTTAAGGCTCTTCTCCAAAGTTACTTACTGATTTTACTCTGGACGTGGAGGAAGTTTTGTGTGTGGCCAGGAAAATGTAACATCCTGGTCTTGGCTGAAAACATTTATTTAGCAGTAGTTATGCATGCTCACCCTCAAACTTCTGAGCATTGACATGGACAAATGGTCAGGCCTTTGTTCCTCTCCATTTGAATGAGCATTAAATGTTCAGTAAAGGTTCACACAAGCAGTACGCTAAATTCAGTAATTTTACACTTCTTCACAGAGGGATGCATAAGTGTTTAATAAAGATTGTTTTTTCCATAATATGTGCACCAAGCTGTACTTTAGATAAATTATCTGTAGTTAGAAGGGTACAAAGATCACTAAAAGGGAACAGTGATGATCCTAATTTTCATTGTTGTTTGATCTGTTGGCACATATTTACCCATCTAGTCACAGTTCTACTTTGGATTCTTACATTACTCCAGATCCCTATAAACAACAACCTACTAGATTTAATGATAATATGCTTAGAATGCTCAGTCATTTATCTTGGAATTAACTCTGTTAAATTTGCTTCTGTGACATTTATAGTAAGTTACAGTGCAGTTTCATTTGATTCAGGTACTTATTTAAGTCTGAACATAACAGGAGTGCTATAGTACCAAAGGTATGCTGTTATTCTTAGTGTTAGCATCACTTATTAAGAAAGACCTTCATCTTTCTGTTTTTCATAGTGTAATGGGCAATTTAAGATGGACTAAGCAAAAAGATGCTATCTGTAATGCAGAGAAGATGGAGCATTTCTCTAGCCTTTTAACCCAAGAATTGTCAATTTCTATCAGCAGTAGCAGGGCTTGACACTTAGGGTAGCTTGAACCTGCTTTGCATACTGTGAATTCTTACAACAGCAGCATGAATTGTGACAGGGGCTAATTAGCATTTCCACCCCCTCTATTCGACTCTTTTATTTTTGACGACAAGTGCCAGAAGCAGTAGAGGAAGTTTAACTACACCCAGATTAAGAAATTAGGCTCCAATTTTGGAAGTTAAAGAAGAAGAAGATAGCTCTACATTTGTGGCAGGTACTTCCAACCATGTGTACATGTGAAAGCGATAATCACATCTTTATTCTTGTATGTTGAATGCACAACTGTTTGTGACTCTGTGATATTTTAGAACAATACATGCAGCGACTTCCAGCTGCCTCTTCAAGGTATCCGTCCAGATCTCAGTGAAGCTAGTGACAGTCTTTCTGGTGGCTTTGGTTGACATTAATTTCTAGTTTTATGTACATAAGATAAAGCTGGTATTTCTGAAAAATGGAAATGGGGTATGACACTTAATTAACCTCCACCCAATGTAACCATCTCCTTTTGACCTTTTCTATGTGCTATGTAAGCCTTCCTGAAATCAGGTGAAATCCCATAGGCTAGGGATACATACATCCACTGGGGTCTAGTAGACTGTGATTAAATAGACTCCACTGAGAAGAGAACATACAACCTACCTTTGTTATTACTATCTCTACTAATTATTTATATTGTAGTAGCCTGTAACAGCCTCATTCAAAATCTTTGCCTGCTACATGCCACTCTACTTCCAAGTAATTCAAAGTCTGTTACAGCTTGTAGCATCACACAAAGGTGCAATGGTGTTCATCAGCTAAATAGCTGAACTAAGAAATGGACAGATCTTCTTAGCCCCAGTTTCGTGCCCTTATTGCTGGATATGCTGCCTGACATATTTATATATTATGTTTCTAAATACAGTATAATCCTTGCACAAGGTAAGAAGAACATAACTTTGTAGTCGAAAATAACAAACCACCCTGTCATGTACCATTGGCTTCTCTGACTGAAACATGATATTGCTCTTAAAATAACTATTGTGTATTTTCTCATTATTGTCTTGTGCTCACGATGTATCCATGTATTGCATTTAGATCAAACCTCTCTGCAACACAGGCTTTTTGTTCTGGGTTTATATAGCTCCTAGCACAGGATGAGATCCTGATAGCTGATCAGGGGTCCTAGCACCAGTGCACCATGAATAACAATACAAGCAATGAAGCAACGAAGAGCAAGGATGCTGATGACAGCACAGAAAATAAAAAAAAAAAAAAAAGCCAAATGAATATAGTCTGCAAATGTTTTAAGTAGTGATGATAAATAGTTAAAAAAAAAAAAAGTATAAAAGAGCCAGTGTTCCTATTCATGACAGCACTTATGCATGTGCTTAACATTATGTATATGAAGAGACTCAAGATTTCAAGGATACTAGTCATATACTTAAAAATTAAGCTTCAAGTTATTGGAATACAGCCTTAATGAGGATAATTTAGATAGCCTAATATGCACAATGAATTAATCACCTGGCGGACTAATTATGCCTTATTGAAATGTTGATCCCAACTGTAATCATACCAAACTTGCCAAGCTGTTCAGAACTGAGGCGAATTGGAGGGTTCTCAGTGCAATACGTATGCAGAGATTCAGAGAACAGCCTGTCTCAAAGTTAGCAATGTTCCATGAGTCCTTCATGTCCACCGACTTTGGAGGATGGTTTTCATGTAGGAGGCTCAAAAGATGAAGGTTTATACTTTAGGAGTAAGGGGAGGGTTTCTGAGCACAAAGTTCAAGGGAATCGAATCAAATTGAGCGTGGGAAAAAGTGATGAAAGCAGTAGACTGATGAATTCCATCACCACCTGAACTTTTGAGGGACCCATCAAAAAAGACAGTTACTGCATTATTAGTTTCAGATCAGTATATCAAGACGACTGATGCTCTCTCTGGTATACTTCTCTGAGCAGGGTGCTTATTTTTAGAGAGATGTTAGGACAATGATTTTACAGTAGGATCTTCTGGGGCTTGTAGGTGTTGTAGGAGGTTACTTAAGGACTTCCAAAGCTAGTCCCTTTACATCTCACTTTTGCATGTCTAATTTATTGCTTTGGTCAGCATATTCTAACTATGAATGAGGGAGCCATTTGATTCAGTATGTTCTGGCAAAAATCCAAGCATTCTGTGCAAACCTGACAAGTTAAACTTGTAACCTGAAGTCCCATAAATCACTACAGATGGAGAAAGTATGAGATATCTTTTGCTGTCTCAACTTAGACTGTTTTCTTCATGGGCAATAACACTAGGGACTTTTCAGCCTTTTGTTCTGTTTCCTTTCTGCTTTTTGATGTTGGATTTTACACTTAATATAAGAGATGTGGAAGGCAGGCCTTCTGCTTTTAGTGAGCAACATCACAAATACTGCTTTGGTTTCTACCTGACTTGTTCTTTAATTGCACAAAATTAAATAAAAGAACTTCTCCCCATTCTACATGTGTTTGGTTAATGTTCAGACACTCTTTTAAAAGCGCAGAACTTCAGTGCCTTTAGGATATAGCAATGGTTTATTTGGATTCAAGTGATTAAAGAGCTAATTTTCTTAGTGGGAGGTTAGTACATTTATACAGAGAAACTGCATTACAGGAATATGGATACATTTGAGTTCCACGGGGGCCCAGGGAATTCCAAATTCCCATCTCTCTGCTTGTAGCAGAAAAGACCATAAAAAAAGAAAGAACGAAACAAACAACAACAACAAAAAAACAAACCAAACAAAAAAAAAACACTCAGTGTTTAGTATCTTCTGAGTCTGGTGTCTTCTGTGTAGCTGGAGACAGTTATGTTCAGTTTTCCCTAGGGGACTAACTTTTTCTGAAGTTGTCTGTTCGGTCCTTTTAATTGTAAAGTCATATAGTTAATTTCTTCTGCATTGATTTCAAATGATGCTGTAAGTGTTATGTTCACATTTTGTTTCCATCTAAACAACTTCGTTGTTAATTCCTTTCAAAAACGTTGATTTTTTTCCAGGTTAAAAATTTGGATACAGGAAAGTAAAGATCAGAGCATAAAACCTGGGCAATACTATGTAGCTTTTGATTGTGCCATATAATTGTTCCCTGTTAAAAACAAGGCGTTGCAACTCTGATATTTTCCATTTTAAGTACACAGCAGGATTGTGGCAGGTATTTGGAAGGAGTATTTTTCCTATTTTTTTTATGCCCTACCAATTTGCTGAATTCAGTCTGAGAATACTGTTCATTGTCCTGATAAATTAGTTGTCTGAATGCTTTTCCACAGTTTTATCTGGAATGGAAGTACCAAGACTTACATGATGAAGGTTATGGTCTCCAGTTGCTAGCCAGGCAGGCATTTCACCCAAAGGAATGGAATTAATCAACATGGATTTTGGCCTGGATCCAGGAATTAGGATCCACATTTAAGCTCATAGAAATGTCATCTTCAATGACTACATGGCTTTGGTTCATCTGAATGAATACTTCTCTTTGAGGACTGGTTCTTGTTGGATTATAACAAAGCCAAGTTGAAGTGAAATGTTTGCTAAGTGAAATGTGTGTACATCTTAAAGCACATGTGTTTTACTCCTTTTTCATTATCCAAGCACTAACCACTACATACTTAAAAGACGTACATAGATATGATTGCTGCCCAAGCTGAAGTGAAGCATCTCCAGTCACCTTATGGAAAGTGTTATGCTGCTCCCCTGACTCTGGAGCCAATGTTCTGTGCTCTGCACACTCCTTCAGCTCATTGGCTGGTGACTTCTATGGGTTATGTGAAATAATGGAACTGCATTATGGAAAGGAATTTATTAGAATCATAGAATCGTTAAGGCTGGTAAAGGTCTCCAAGATCATCTAGTCCAACTGTTCCCCTACCACCAATATTGTTCACTAAACCCTGTCCTTAAGTACCACAACCAACCTTTTTGTAAACACCCCAGGGACAGTGACTCCACCACCTCTCTGCGCAACCTGTTCCATTGCCTGACTACTCTTTCTGAGAAGAAATGTCTCCTAATTTCCAACCTAAACCTCCCCTGGCACAACTTGAGGCCATTCCCTCTTGCCTTATTGTTAATTATCTATGAGAAGAGGCTGACCCCCAACTCCCCACAACTTCCTTTCAGATAGTTATAGAGAGCAATAAAGTCTCCCTTGAGCCTCCTCTTCTCCAGACTAAACAACCCCAGTTCCCTCAGCTGCTCCTCATAAGACTTGTGTTCCAAACCCTTCACCGGCTTCATAGCCCTTCTCTAGACACGTTCCAAGGCCTCAGTGTCTTTCTTGTACTGAGGGGCCCAAAACTGAACACAGTACTCGAGATGTGGTCTCACCAGAGCTAAGTATAGGGGAATGATCACCTCCTTGGTCTTTCTGGCTGCACTATTCCAGATACAAGCCAGGATACTGTTGACCTTCTTGGCCACCTGGGCTCACTGCTGGCTTGTGTTCAGGCTAACATCAACCAACACCCCCAGATCCTTTACCTCTGCACAGCTTTCAAGCCACTCTGCCCCAAGCCTGTAGCATTGCATGGGGTTGTTGTGGCCAAAGTGCAGGACCCAGTACTTAGCCATGTTGAACCTCATCCCATTGGCCTCTGCCCACTGATCCAGCCTTTCCAGGTCCCTCTGCATGGCCTTCCTACCCTCCAGCAGATCAACGCTTTCTCCCAACTTGGTGTTGTCTACAAACTTACTGAGGGTGCACTCAATTCCCTCATCCAAATCATCAATAAAGAGGATGGGCCTCAACACTGGGAAACACCACCCATGACTGGTCGCCAGCTGTATTTCACTCTATTCACCACCACTTTCTGGACCTGGCCATCCAGCCAATTTTTAACCCAGCAAAGAGTGTACCCATCCAAGCCACGGGCTGCCAGCTTCTCCAGGAGAATACTGGGAGACTGTGTCAAATGCTTTGCTGAAATCTAGGTAGACTACGTCATCCACATCATCCACCAGGTGGGTCACCTGGTCATCAAAGCAGATGAGGTTGGTCAGGCAGGACTTGCGTTTCATTAACCCATGCTGGCTGGGCATGATCCCCTGGTTGTCTTGCACATGCTGTGTGATTGCACTCAGGATGATTTGTTCCATAACTTTCCCTGGTACTGAGATCAGGCTAACAGGCCTGTTGTTCCCCAGATCTTCCTTACGACCCTTCTTATAGATGGGCATCACAGTAGCAAGTCTCCAGTCATCTGGGACCTTTCCAACTGACCATGACTGGAGAGTCATATTCCCCTGCCATGCAGAAGGATGACTGCACAGGATGCCCCAAAATGAAAAACTGGCAGACAGTTCCCTTAGCAATCAGAGGGAAACTGGGGTGGTAGGTTCCACCTGCCACTGAAAAGCATTTTTTTTCCTGGTAGAAATTCTCTTCATTCACGCTTAGATATTTTTGCTTTTCTCAAAGTGCTAGCATTGAAAATTTATTTGATTTATGATGAGTAAGTTTTACAATGCATTTCTCAGGCAACAAACACCCAATTCTTAATTTTCCATCTAGCTGAGCGCTGGACAGGCAAAATTTGGCTAATTACTGACTGGGGTTTAAAGAGCTAAACAAGGTTGGGTACAATATCCAAGCAAATCAGTTGTTTCAATCCCAGTCTGAGCTCTACTCTGATTTTATAAGAATTGATGTATGAAATAAACTTCATTACCTGGGGAAGAGACTAGCAAATACTGTAGATATTTTATACTGTTGTTTAAAAGCTGAGGAGATTAATGCTAGATCCTTTATTTTAGTGACATAGCACAGTAATCTGAGTTCAGACAAGTTGGTTTATTGAAGGGAAACCCTTTTTTGTCTGCATTCCAAGATTCAAAAGAAAAAAATACAGGCTGGGATTACAGCCAGACTGAGGAGAACTGATGTAGTCTGTCAGTAAGCCCTCAGGTAACAATATCATAATTTATAAATTCTACCAACTACAGGATAGTAATTAAAGATGTAAGTTTCCCTTTTCCTGTCCCTATTTTTGGCAAAATAGATTTCAGAATGCTAAACTGTGTGTGTGTGTGTCCCAAAGCAAGGATTTAAACCAAAATGGAAAAAAAAAAAAAAAAAAAAGGAAACCTAGAAAAAAAAAGAGAGAGAGACTATACATAAAAAATGGGCTTTTTGCTTCTGTTATGACTTGCTCTTCTTATTGCTTTTTCTTTAATAGGCTGGTGGCATGTTGGACTTTCTGACATGCATCACTGCATGATCCAGAATTACTTTCTTACAAAGTCAGATTGGAACTTTTTGTGATTTGTTTTGATTTAAAATGAGAAATACCACACTGGCCTAGATCTTATGGTCACAAAAAATCTAAAAATTTCCTTGGAGCATGTAAATTTACCCCAGTGAGGCAAACTGTCCTATATCTATATTTAGTGTTTGGCCCATTAATTCAAATAATTTTGGCCATCTGAACTAAGAATGGGGCTACATGTGGGAAAGAGGAAGTTGGCTAATACAAAAGAACCTTCTTCCCCAAATTACACCAACCCTAATTATTTCATACTCTAAGAACAGTGTAGGATCATGTTGAAAAATACAGTGAGGTTATTGTTGGCAAATGATGACATTTTAGTGGCAAACAAGGATGCAGATAACAATTATGGTACCACATCATTTTTGTTGACACTAATTAGAGCATTTTCAATGCTTGTTTAATTTCTGTTTATTTTATTTGCCCTTGAGTTATGGTCATAATTTTATGGAATGTTTCTACAGTGCCCAGGACAATGGGGCACTATTTGCTATTGGGAAATGAGGGTAGTAGTGTAATAATAATAATAGTTATATTAATAATAAGAAATTAATTATATAAGTTTATTCTGTGATCTTGTCAGTAGTCATGAGTTAAGTGGTGTTGGATTAGTCCAACACTTAAATGGCAGTTTGTCAGGGAACACTTCTGTTTAACAGATGGTACTGAACAAGTGCCCAAGCATGGTGTTAGGACATTGCATTGCACTAGGTTCCACCATACATTAAATTGATTAATTGTCCACTTACATCCATAAAAATTAAATATCAAAATACACAGATATATATGTATGTATATACTAAGCACAAGGCCTAACTGCCATACTTACTGTAATCTGCAAAAAGACTTTTCCTGAGTGATGGTCACTAGATCCAATGAATATGGGTGAAGTCAGTCTTCGAGATTCTTTCTGTCAGGTCTGCTTCTATAGTACCCCTGACTAAGGTTATTTTTCACCTTGTGTGTTACACTATTTAGCAATGTTGCCCTGTAGTATCCTTAAATAGATCCTGCACGTCACTCTATTTTTGATAATGAGTAGTGTATTCTTCCTATGTACAGATCTGACAGTTAGGCTGAACAATGCAGTGTTCTTCTTGACTCCATACTTAGAAATTGTTTTTCTCACTTTCCTTCAGGAAACACTGAATAGCAGGTACGAAAGTATTTGAAATGGATCTGAGGCTGCAAAATGTGTATCTTTCCAGGAGGGAAGTGACGTATTTGATTTTTACTTTTCCATTTTGATTCTCACATTGCATAAATGTCGATAGTAATTTCACAGACTTTATCTGTTCTGTTCCTCTTGTATTGAATGTGATGAAGAAATGATGAATGAGGTTAAAAAGGAGGACAGTCTTTCCAAATGGATTTCGTTCTCTTTGGAAAAACCCTTTTCTCTCTGTTTCACACCAAAGGAAGAAAATCTGATTTTACTTTTCTTTTCTTCCTTAAGTCTTGGCAAACACTTCAAGAAAGAATTCAGATCTACCCAAATTTATATCCTGGTCAAGTAGCCTTAGCTGAACCTAAGCAGATGAGCAAAGGCCGTTTGGATTTACTGTGCTGTTTCTTTGGCGGTTCTCCCCACCTAATGACCTGAAGTGTCACTGGTAAGTCCCCAGTTTAGAAACAATTGGGAGCACTCACTGGTGCATACATCCACTAGGATTGCCTCTGCCACATGCATCCTGCAAAAATTTTGTGCAGTGCAAATCACTCACACAATAAACAGGTAAATTTTGCTCCTAATATTTCCTTGTCCATGTGACTGTCTTCTCTGCTTTCATAGCCTCCAGGCAATATCCTTCAGAACTCATATATACATCTTTTTCTGAGCTAAAGAAAAATATTAATGATTATACTGGACAGTCCTTGCACTCATTACTGTACTGATGATACAAAAATACCTGTGACACTCAGATCCCCTTGCTTTGCAAATCTCTTAGCCCAGCCACTTAGCGTGTATGTAATATCAAATATTTGAATTTATGAAAAATTAAGAAAGAGTAGGAATGTGAGTTAGTTAACAAAGCAAACCCTAAACAAATAACTCATTGGCTGTAATTATTTAGAGCTCAGAAAAAAATCTAGGAAGGGAATGAAATAAAAAATAATAGGTGAATTCATGAGGTCTCCTATCACCATGAATACCACCATGACCTCATCGACCTTCTCTCCAAACAGTGCTACTTACTCACTTCAGGATTCAGTTCACAATCGCTCTCCTGGCCTTTAATGAAATTGAGTGACTTTAGGGTATAAGCAGGGCATGATTATAATACCATAATGAACTAACTCCTGCATTTGTATCCCCTACCTTGTACTAGAGGGAATTAGAATGACCTCGGCTGTATGTCATAGGCTGCTAGTGAGTGAGCCCAGGTACATGAGGATGAGCTTAGTCTTAACATGGGAATATGTAGTGAACTGGGGACTGGATGCATGAAAGGATCTGGGTCATGCAGCATATAATTTTTAGGTGCCTAACAGTTTAAAGAAATTTGCAGCCCCCATGTGAAGTGTCACAGGCAACACATGAAACACAAAGAGTGAGGAACCTAGAAACTGGACCCTCAGAAACCAGCAAGCTTTAGGCATTGCATAAAGCAGTCATCAAACAAGGAGAAGCACAAGGCTAAATTCCACTCTGAGGTACTGGGAACTCTTGAGATTCCTAGCCCCAGCGGAACTGGGTACCTAGCATGGGATTAGACCCCCTTCACAAGCAGTTTCATGAACAGAAACAAATGCACTCTGCAAACTAAGCACTTGCATTTGGACCATTCTTCTGAGTGTCAGCGAACAGTTTTCAAATTTTTGTTTTCTTTGATCTGGAGCAAGGATTTTTTTTTTTATTTTATTTTTTTCCCATCCAAGATCAATGCCCGAACCCTCAAACCACTTGGTTATCTGGCAATTCTGGATGGAGTTTTCAATTGCTCCTAGTGAAGAAGTTGAACACTGTATATACAATTAAAGATTCAGAATTTGGCAGCAGATGAGTGGGAGGTTAAGGATCTCAGCAATGCTTAAAAATTGGATTGATTTGCCCCAAATCTCTTCTTGGACCTAATCCTGTGAAACCACAACATTTGGAGCCTGTAACTAGCTGTATTTAAGTTCTGTAGTGTCTGTCACAGTGAGTCACAGTGAAGATCTATGAGCTATGCAGTGCAGTAATGAAATCTTAGATGACTACTGACAATGTAGCATACTTATCTAATTGATTAGCAAAGCCTCACTCTTGATATAATACCATAGGTGTCAGTAATTTAAACTTTATAGCTGGGTAAACTGAGGAACAGGAAAATACAGACAAACAAAATTACATGAAATTTTCAGAAAACAATGAATACATGCCAGGTCCCTTTTGTTAGTATGTCTCTCTTTTTCATTTATGTTAAATCGCCTTCTTTGCTAAGTGCATGTCTCCAGGAAGGAGAAATGTTCCTGAAACAATGGCTATTGGATGCCACATAAATTTGTAAAAGCTTCTCTCTCCAAAGGTCAAATCCTCATGGAAGTAAAGTCAAATTACTCTGTGTTTTAAGTGGAGGTTAGTTAGCTCATGAAGACAGGAGTGTTTGCAAGATACCCAGTTCTGCCCATTTTCTTGCTTTAAGGCACACACCCATTCCTAGAAATGTGTTCTCTCATGTCAGGAGCTCTGGTCTAACCATCCCAATATATAAGGTTATGAAAGGATTTGCTTAAGGCGTTTTTATTTTTATCCAGGCAAGCACTCAGGAGAAGAAGAGGGAGGTGGTAAGGGGAACAAAATGATCTTGGATTTAGCATAGATGAGAAATGTGAAAATGCATAACTCTCAAATGCTTGTGCTTTGGGAGACGGTACTGGTTCAGTTCAAGAGTGAGTGGAAGAAATAAGTGATGTGCAGTTTCTTGTTTATAGTGAATTAGTACAAGAAGAAAAGTGTGGGTAAAGGATTTGACAAATAAGTTTGAGAATAATCTAAAGACAGTGGACTGGACAGACTATGAAGCAAGATAGCATGTGCCTATCTTTTCTAATAAGGAAAAAAAAATGAAGATAAGATGAAACATTTATCTGTTGAAGGAAGGTTTCTGGGAAGGCTTCTGTCTGAAACACTGGCTGACAAAATTTGAATCTGAACCTCACAAAGTAAATGCAAAGGAGAATAATGCAAGGTCAATGCATTTTTCCAGTTTTCATTTCAGCTATCTGGGCAGGCAGTGATATGTTAAAACCTTTATTTTCATTCAGTGTTAAGTGAATGTGCAGCTAGAGATGCACCAAAATGATGATATTACAGTAAAAAAATATCCCTTGGGAGCATGCCTCTGTACCTCGTCATCCCCCTAGCATAGTTAGAACTTCTGGCCAACAAGGCCAATCTATAGTTATTATATCTCTTTGTCTCTTTTCATAACTCCTAATAGAAGCACTGTTGTAGCTGCTGGCTAGAAAATTAACCAAGTGAACTCTCTCTGTCTGTCTCTCTCTCTTCTCATCAGATTACTGGGAAAATTTAACAGTCGCTCTTCTTTTTTCTTTGCAGGCTGGTAGCACACTGGAGGGGCTTAGATTGAACCAGTTTAACTCTCTTATATCTCATCTAGTCTTCACAACTCTTTGTGGACACATTCTTATTCTCCGCCTTAAGGGTGAAAGAAAGGTAGAGTGTGTAGCTCCTTCCGGATGGTGATTTGGGAATGTTGTTCGTTATGAGAAAAATAGTATCTAAAATGGCAAAACAGAGAAGAAACCACAAGACAAATTAGTGATCCATGGACATTTTACTGAGGAGCCTTTCATTCTGGGAGGTTTAGCTACAGCATTACCATTCAGGTCTATGGGGAAGTGCACAAGCATTTTGGCTAGAACAGATAAGACAAAGACTGCATACTTGAACCAGAATCCCTTTTTGTTTTGGATGACTGTACATTCTGTTGGCATCAAAACAGATGTAAAAAATAGGAAGCATTCTTCATCTTCTTTGGAGTATAAACATAGACCAGGAGATGTAAACCATTTCACCTGTTAAGACACTCTGTGAAAGTCTGTCTGCCATTCTCTGCGGAAAGATGCTTTGAAGAAGTGGGAAGCTACAGAGAGACTTTCCTGTCTCTTCTGAAAAGCAAACCAAATACTTGAGATTGGAAGGACGAACACAGAAAAAAGCTCAGGAATTAAGTATATTTTGACTGACATAACAAAATGGGAAACGAGAGGGTCATATAGCAGTTAGAATAAATAATACCTTAATGGCAAGAAGAAGAAAACTGACAAGCCCTACAGCCTTCAGAAATTAAGCTAAGCCTTGGCATTCATGTTTAAGAAGATCACACCTCTAAAACTGCTTCTTTTTTAGTTTAATGTGGAATCTTGCTATAAATATATATGTATATTTAATATTTACCATCAGCAGAAATTCACAAATTATACCTTTATATATGTATATGTACATGCCAGATCACAGAGGGCAGACCTGTACTTCTGAAGATCTGAGAAGAGGAAAAGCAATAAAAATGACATTTCTGTGAAATTTCTGGTCTGATTCTACACTTACTACATCCATTTGGGCAACAAAGTTCTCAAGCAATTGGGTATCAGAGCATCCTGATCCAACTGAGGGGACCACAGACCTGTTTCATCTAGTCCGCAGATTTTCAGTGGCTACACACAGGCTGGAGTGAGGAAAAAATAGTTGTTACTGGCAGTCTGTGAAATCCAACAGCTACCAAGTACTTGCTGGGACATCCACATGCACTCAGCAACATAGACATCCACTCATCTGAGAGGTTAGGGTTGCTACTGCTTGTGCCTGGATAAAGGTGGCCATCACCTCTACAGATGACCCCAAATGATTTCTAGCCCAAAGAATTAAGGAAGTACACTAAGGAAAAGCACGGGAGCAAGCAGTTTCTTAAGATCTCTCTCACCCTTTACTGAAGAAGATCTTGATGGACTTTTTTTAATGAAATTTAGGTTTTTTTTAAAGTGTTCATAAGTTCCCCTTAGTGCTCCCTGGGCCAGTGGAATGTTGTATGGCATAGTGACAAAAGAATGGTTCAAAATGAGTAAGTTGAAGTGCTGAGAGGCAGGAAGTCTGACATTCTTTGCTCACTGTATTCACTGGCTTGATATCTGAGGTTGGACAAGGCAGACCCACTTTACTCATCTAAAAGGTGGGACTCATATAATAGTACCTCAAGCGAGGTGCTGAGAGAATTATTTAATTAGTGTTACTAAAAGACTTCAAAATCTTTAGCTAGATAATGTTCTTAAAAGTATCATATTTCCTTCAATAAAGATTGCTTGCCAGCTGGGAGTCTGCATTTGGGATTCAGCATTTCCAGCGTTGCACAATGCAGAAGGTATATGAAAAGGAAAAAGAAAAAATATTTTAAGAACAGTTAAAAAACAACTGTTTTTTAAAGATTACATTATGTCTGTGACTGTGTAGATCTACTACACCACTGAGGAATCATTGAAACAGTTGCAATGCTTTAAAGCAAGGGGCAAGCTCAGCATTTAGACACACAAGAACAGTGAAAATAATATTAATTCCTCCTATGCTTTAGAAACAGTACTCTAAAATGTCTTTCTAATATGAAACCTTTTTTTTTTTTTTTTTTCTTCCCTCATCCCCTGCTACAAATTACAGTTGAGCTGAATAATGAATGAATGGAGCTGATGTTTCCAATAACAAAAGAAAGCAGGTGAGATGATAATTGCCCTTGTTTTCAAAGCTGTGTTTTGAAACACAGGATCCTCGCTCAGGATCATGGGCTGAATGAGACACATTAAATTGAGAATATAGGTGGGGAACCCACTAAAAATGCAGACCACAATGCTTTGTGTCCAAAAATAAAGAATCAGTTAGGAAAATTAGCTTCATTATGGTTGTGGCTTCGAACTTGGGTTAGGAAGATAAAGCCAAGAGCAGAGATGTGAGGAACATCATCTTAACCTGGGCTTTGGCCTCTGCTGTAACCTTCAGCTTTAGCCTTCATCTAAATGGCTCATCTCTTCCTTATCCCACAAGTCTTACTCATTTGCTTGGCTGCTGTCTAGGGGCTTATTTCCCTTTCCTAATCTTTTCATTCTGCCTTGTTTTCGTACTCCCAAGGTCATTTGGTGCTACTCCTCCCTCCATGGTGTCAAGAAGGCCAAAATATTCTCCAGCCATAGCTGAATTTTCTAGTCATCCACAAAAAATGTCCTGTGCTATTAGGTCAAAAAGTTCTGTTGGCACAACAATATAATCTTACATTTTTTTCACCCTCAGCTACCCACCTGGCAACTGGTATTGGTATTTCAGAGGCAAACATGTAACTGCCATATGGAATGACTTCCTAAGGGCCAAATCCTGCTTGCATTAGTAATGTAAACAGTGCCATTAACTTCACTTTAAATTAATGTTGTTAATTAACAGTGTTATTTTTCTGTTATTAGTGGTTCTTTTCAAAAGTCATTAAAAATCAGAACAGCAAACCAATGTAATAATATTTAATACATGCTACAAATTACTTTAATTATGGAGTAGCATTAAATGTGGCTAAAAATACATTAAATATTTTCCTCATGTTATTTTTACAGGTATGAAATGCCGTAGTTGCCAGGGGGCAGTTATATTATTGCAATTGTAGGACAGGTTCATGAGACTGTCATACTTTTAAATTGTCCTCCACACTATATAAACTTTCAAAAAGAAAAAGACCAGGTATTGAACTGATTTTTTAAATGTTGACAAGGAACTCGATTTCAGTTTTTAACATTGTTGCCTATTCAGAAAGCACTTCAGACAGATAAAGGTTATATTCATCCATCTTTCAGGAACTACACAGTGGGGTTAGCATCTGATGTCAAATGCATATGCATGTTTGTATGCCTCAGTATTGTACCCAAGCCACAAAACAAAGTCCCAAATTAAATGAAAGAAAACAGAATAAGGTATTGGATTTCTGTATAGAGATGGTCAAGAAAAGGAAGAACTAAAAGCTAAGAAACAGAAGCATCTAGTACTGTCTTCAACATGACATTTGGAAACAAATATTGCAAATTCAGTAAGTTTGACAAAGGCTATCAGAAGATAAAAATTACACAGAAGAGAAAAACCTTAAAGAAGTTAAAGGTTTTATTTTATTTTATTTTATTTTCCCAAATTCTACAAAAATCTACCTAATTAGAAGGTTGTGTAGGATCATCTGTGAAGAAACATCCTCTTCCGGGTCACATACGTGAACATTTTCAGTATTGCATTATATTCACCTTGGTTCCTATATAAAAAAAAGTTACCTGATGCCCTCTAAAACTATCAAGAAGAAAAAAGCTGATTTTGGTCTAGCTAGGAGGTTCTGCAGATAGGCAAGAACCATGCACATTGATGAGAGTTCAGGAAATCTGTGGCAGAAATGTAGAGTAGTTTTGCTGGGACTCTCTGGACTGCTAAACAAGCCATGGATTCCATGGGATAGCCAGATGAACAACAGAATAAGATGCACGGACTGATTTCTATAGTGAGCTCAGAGCAGATTTTGA
The DNA here is from genome assembly GCF_013377495.2 of Cygnus atratus. NCBI lineage: Eukaryota > Metazoa > Chordata > Aves > Anseriformes > Anatidae > Cygnus > Cygnus atratus. Next base: position 51,865,108 of record NC_066366.1, read on the forward strand.
GGGAAATCTTGGGAGATGAGTTGCCAAACCTCAGTGTGTCCTGTTTATATCTTCAATGGAACGTGTAGATCAACACTAGTTCAGTGACAGCTTTTTATCAGAAGATTATATGTTTTACATATATAACCAGCCAAGGGTATATATGGTATATATGGTATATAAGGTATATTGGTTTATTTAAAATAGCAAAATATTCAGTTCCTCCTTTGATATTAAACATTATCTTCATGGTTACAGGTGAGAGATGCACGTCTCAAATTTAAAATTTATCTTTTCCTCAGATGATGTATAAAGGGAAATTTCCAAGGTTAAGGGTACTTCCTATGTGTTCTTAGCTGATTATAGTTTTACGAATACAATTTTAAAAGGTGTTTAATTCCCAGTGAAACCATCAAAAATTCTCATCTACTGTTTAAAAGACTGTTTTTCAAATAGACATTTATTTTCAGAAGAAAGAAACAGCAGCTCTCCCATAACAAATCTATGGGAACAATCCAGCATTATCAACTTCCTCCTTGCTTTTGCTCAGAAATCCAGGTAAAAATTGGGAAGATTGTTCTATAAATAAGCAAGCAGAGGTTAAAGCAGTACTAAAAACATAATAGGAGACTTGGCTGATGGTACTGGCTCACTGATGTTACACAGACAACAGATAAAATCCATACAACTATTTTCAGTCTCTCTCTCTGCCCTGCCAGCTTCATGCCTTACAATGTGTCCCCTCATAGGTTGGTCTTTTCTTTAAGCATCTTACAGAGTCATATTTCAAGGGTGGGAGGGTCTTGTAGAGAATTACACTCCATTCAGTGTGGACAGCCACAATTTGGTAGCATTCTTTCAATTTAAGAGGGTTAGGTACTGGAACTCCTCAAGAGAGAATATATTTGGGTGGGTAAGGTTTTCATCTGCCCCAGCACACTCAATAAAACCAGCCAGAGGAAGCGTTAAGGGGATTTCAAGCTACATCTTTATCATAGGTTAGTAAGGTGCCAAAGGCAAGTGTAATCTATCTCGTGATTCAAAAGAGGAATGACTCAGATGAAACAGACCATAAAAAGGATATTTCTTCATGACTCCCACACAGGACCCTACGGTTCTCCTGGACTCCTCTGTGTCCTCTTCACCAAGAAGGGACTTGTGTTACCAACAGCTAGACTTTCACCCACAAAAATTGTGTTATTTTCTGTCTTCTTTAAGCCCCATTTCTGTGAGTGCTTATTTGAAGTCACAACCTGTTTCTGCCTAGGATGGCAGTACAGAAGGTTATTTTGGGTAGAACTGCTGACAGCAGAAACTCTCAGTGGTGTTGTCTCCCCCACAAGTAACTTCCTTTTTCCTATTCAAACATCCTTGTCTGCTCACTCTGGTTTTTCCTCCATCCCTTCCATTCCCAGGCTGGCATCTGCCCTGGGATCTGTAATAATGTTTTTGAACAGTATGTAAAGTTATAGCATTATAATGTTAGAACTTTTGACATTCACAGAGCTTATTTACATTTACAAACATGAACCAGAGAATCCCACAAGCCCTGTGAGCTACCCTGGAGAAGTAAGTGTTTATCAGGCTAGCCTGTTTTACAGATGATAAAACTGAGACAGAAGTTTTCCTAAGCCTGACTGAAGGCTTTGTCCAAAACCAACTGGTGAGTTGGAGATGAAAAGAAGAGGATAACCTAGGAATGACTCCAGCAATGTGGTCCCTGCACCAGTCAACTATTTCAAAATGAATATTTTTTTTTTGGCTGTGGAATTTGAATCTCTCAAAATCTGATACGATTTAAACTACCATGTTCTCTAGTGATTTCAAGAGGCTGAGGTTTCTGATGTTTTCCAGTACTCAATAAGTGAAAACATCTCAGGGCTCCCATTTACCTGTACAGTGACATTTTTTCCCTCCTTTCCAGCAGGTAGAAGCAGTAACAGAGCCAAGAAGGAGCTATTCCTTGTTGAAGTAATTGAGGGCAGCAGGTACAAGAGCCCAGGAGTGTTCAAATGCTAACAAGAATGTATCAGGAATACATAGAACACATAGTAATTCACAGAAATGCAAGGGTGTTGAGTTCTTGTGAGTGTTGTAATATATTACAGGTAACCTAATGACCTAAATTAAACAATTCTTTCTCTGCATTTATTAATTCTGATGAATCATCTTTTTCCAGGTTCCAAGAATACACTGGTTTGCAATTGAGATTCATAAACGGTGCATGCCACAGGCAGTGGGTGACTAGAATTCAGTTTCTATATAACTTCCCTTTTCAGTAATGATGGACTGAAGAAATAGTACCCAGAACCTGTGTAGGAGGTCTAGTTTCTCTTATGGCTTTGAGGCAAACTAAGTTGTAAACTCAGCAGTACCAGAATCTAATCTTTCTCATGTTATTCAGGGCTTGAAATCTGTGGAGATCTGCTGGCTTCATTGTTTTTCTTGCACAATTTATACCACTGAAATGGTAGATGCCCAGCAATTGGCAGCTTTGTACATGGATTTTATTCATAACGTGTTTAGAATATCAATTTCATGATATGACAGTTGCATCTTTTTTTCTTTCTCTCTTTTTTTTTTTTTAATTTTTTATTTTCTGGTGCACAAGTAAGGGATTTTTAGGTGCTATTCTGAGCTTCACTGGCAGTTTGTTGCATAGCTTACAGAAAGTTTTTCATAGTTTCCTTTCCTGTAAAATGGGATGGTGTATATACACATTTATACTGCAAAGAAAAACATTGTGAAATATAATTAATTTGTTACAAATCATGAATCCTAAATGATATTTCCCTCCAGAATGTTTATTAATAATATTGTTACATAGCTCAGCAAGGATTTCATGAACACTCCTTTTACATTTTGTTCCTCTTAACAAACACATCCTTGTCACTGTCATCACTACCTCATACTTCCTCATTCTCTTCTTCCAGTTTGCAGTGTTTTATATATACTAAAACCCATTTGCTGCCATTAGAGACCTGAAAAACATAACTCATATCATTCTGATATGAAATGTTCTAAATGAAAGAAAGGCTTGAGGAAAAGGAGGAAAATGAATGAACGGAGGAGACAGACAGGAACAGCTATTCTGAATGGTTCTCTAAGTTCTGTAATAACAGAAGAGAAACACTCTTCTCATTTCCCAAAATCTGATGCCTGGTTCATCTCCAGTGAACTGCACCTTGCTCAGCTTTCCCATCAACACTGCATTACTGTGTGTGCAAATAGCCTAATGGACTGAACACTGGCCAGCAACTCCAAGGGTGTCCCGCATGTAACCCTCCAACATGAGGCATCTCACAGCTGCTCCTGACAACAAGTAAGGAGAGAAAAATAACAGGAGGAAGCAGAAATAATGTCCATATTTGATTTTCTGTTGTTTTGTTTTATAAGGTGATATTAATATTTGGAAATACACCATTTGCTTAAAGCAGAGTGAAGAAAATTCAATAGAACATCTTTTGAAATCTAAGATACTGTCAAAAATGAAAAGCGTTATGAAATTGGGTGTTTCTTTCAATAATTTCATTTAGAGAAACAAAACAAAGTGAAACAACAACAACAACCAGGAAACTGTTCTGATTATGTCAAAACATCCCATTTCTACATTTTTTTGAATGAAGCACTTAGATTTTTCACTTAAAAAAAAGCACCTTTTTTTTTTTTCTTTTTCCATTACATTCAGATGTTAAATGTGTTAACATTAAAAGTGAATACTAAGGAAATTCAATATTTTGAATAGCCTGAAATTATTGCTTTTTAATTATTTCACTTCATGGAGAATTTGAAAACAATTTAATTTTTACTGAAAGTCAGAACTAAATTTTGTATTCTTAAAATCCTTTGTGAGGTAAAATATCTTTTTTCTACATAGAGCTAATGTAATGAAAGAGGAAAATGTTGTCAAAGCCTGATGAATAGTAGAACAGAGTAATTGTTCCTCTGAAGTTTTTATCGGTGGAGAACCATTCAAGTAGGGATATTAGACCTGCTGTAACTTGTTTTCCAGGATAATGAGATGCACAGGAGGGAACTTAGATTTGTCTCAAAGAAAAATTTTACGAATCTGGTCACATTTTATGGCAAACTCAGCCTGAGTTTTGGATTCTTTATGAAAGCTTATTGGAAGTTTATGTGAAAGCAAGTTTTGCATTACATACCACGTCCATCCAAATGCTCTGGTTTCTAACCTCAAAGGTTAAAATTTGTTTCCACTGGGTGGAATTTGATCAGAGCTGAATGAATTCTTGTCCCTGTTTTTCTACTTGTCCTTTCTTCTTCCACCAGGTCTCTTTTCTGGTAGTGGTATCTGATACTAGTGCATGTCTATTTCTGGGTGGAAGAACTTTCTCCTACCTGCAGCCATCTGTATCAGACTTCCCCATATCTCTGCCTACGTGACTCTCCAACTTTTTCCATATGCAACCTAAAAATAAAAAAATGAAGAAGCTTTGTCTTTTAACTTTCTTGATTTCCACTCCATCCTGCTATTAATATATATATATTAATATACTATTTTATATATATATATATATACTCTGTAATACATTATTTAACACAGTAAAGCCTTTTGGTATAGCATATATGTGACAGGCATTATAAATTTCACATTGTATTGTGAATGATGATACTTGAAAAGACTAATTTGCCTACATTCTTCCTTTCAACCTCTGTTTCTTTACAAGCAGAGAATGGATCAAGCTTAAGGAAAACAAGATTCATTTCCTTAAAAACCTCTAAGCTAATACATTGTTATTTTTGTTACTGTGGTTTCTCTGAGAGGAGAGGCAGATGGATAACAATGTGGGCACTCCTAAAGCAAAGCATTTTCAAAGCAGGACCCAGATCAATGGCTGTTTTCTGCCCCAACTCTTCCTCTTGCTTTTTCCACGTGATTCATGACAAAATGTGTGAGTCTTTCCACAAAAGGAGGAAAATAATTTTCCCATACGGTGAAATTTCACTTCTCTCAGAATGTGATTAGATGCGGCTTCTCTCTGTATTAAACACACATCAAACCTCATGGTAAAATCCAGACTTAACAGCCAGCTGCATGGTGTGAACACACATACTCAGTATTGATATTGTTTACTATAAGGACAATTGAGATTTGTAGAGAGTGTGTACTTGGGCTGCACCATACACAGCAAGAGTCACATATTTCAGGCAACTATATGGATGTTCAAAGCCAAGCACACGCTCCAAGTACATTAGATTTCATTCTTCTGCCTGCTCAATGCTCTCAATGCTCTCAATAAAGCCATGTAACCTGATGTGAGAGTTGCGTACCAGACCATGCTTTTCTGCCCAAGTCAGCCAGACCAAAGAAAGGGGAAGCAATGCAATTGCAGTGGCTTTGACTGTCCCTTCATCAGATCACACAAAGAGTGGGAGTTTCAGCAGTGGGGAATATCCCTAGGCTGTGTGCAGGTCCCAGTTTGTGCACATGAACAGAGAAAGCTCCTGTGTACATGGAAACCTTTGTACCAGTATGCTGCATCTGTGCATAGGTCCTCTAGGAATCAGACAACTATTCTGAAAACAAATGTAATTTCTGATGTTACAAATCTGCCATTCAAAAATTTGAGTCTTTTCATAACTTAAAAAATGAAAATCTTCCATTTTATATGCACGATAACCAATGTGTGTTAACTAAATCAGTCTCCAAGATCTTGTCACTAGCTAGACTAATAATCCAGTATTCTTTTATCAGTCTTCACAATAATGGACATATTTTCAGCTTTCTCAGGTCAGGCAACTTATCAAAGAGAACTCTGTGGCTCCATGCAGAGCTGCAAGTGATTCTTAGCAGCTTACCCTACAGTACATCATGCAGGGACTTGTGCTACATTCCCCTGGATTATGGACTTCATCAGAGTCTTTAAAATGAAGTAGCTATCCAATATATGTAGGCATCTCACAGGCAGCTAAAACTTTATTGACATTGGAGAACTGCATGCATTTATTTATTAAATAAGAAAATGTCTTATACACGTGCACATGAACGCATGCACTCACACATGCCGTCAGAGAACATGGGGATAAAGAAATCTGTGACATTATCACCTGAGATGGAAGAGGCGAGGGAAAGAGAGTTCTATGCATCACACTGATTTTACCCCTGTTTTTCATTACGTGGATAACCTTAGAGCAGTTCTTGTTAGCATTTAGAAAAAGGGAAAAATCTAGCCTCCTGCAGGGGAGCTATTATTGCTAGAATGTACTAGCATTATCTTGCTTATGGGGGGGCATATTGTTTATGCAGTCTATTTATCAGTGTAGGAATATATCTACCAATATAGCAATATCTCTGCAGTAATGGCATACAAGAATAAAAGAGTTTTCATGAATAGAGAGTTCCTGCCTGTAGCATGTACATCTGAGATACTAAAGGATTATTTACCTATCATTAAGATACGGATTTTTTTATCTGGTCCAGTTTTTCTTGCAGCAGAAATCATATTAAACTCTCTAGCTATTATATCTAACATCCATTGGGCAGCTTTTCATTCTAGGTAACCTAATATAAATGAAGAAAATAAATCCACGACAATTTGTTGAGCCGTCTTTTTCTCCACCCCCCCCCGCTCTTTTTCCTGAATTAAATTCACATAATAAAATCCAAGGGTTGCATTTCACTCACATCCACTTCAATTAATGTGCATGACATTGTATGAAATTTTTAATGGAAGAAAAAGCTAAAACACAATATTTTTAAACCATTGTGTAGGGAAAAATGCTGCATACAACACAATATGCTTATATGTCACACAACAGTCAGATGGGCTTTAAAATTCAGTGTGAGCCTTCCCAGTGTTCCCTTTCTCTCATATCTTCCCATTATAGGAATTCTTTTGTAGAGATTTTAGTGATTTTCATTTAATGAAATATTGTTCTATAATATTATTTTAGGAAATGCTTGTTTGTTTGAAACAACCAAGACTAATAATAACAACAGCACTAATAATAATAGTCATATAATGGCTGAAGACTGCAGCCAGTCAAGAGATTCTAAAGCAGTATTTTTTTTTCCTCAGATAATGACTTTTCCACTAATTCTTCTTCTTCTTTTTTTTTTTTTTTAAAGACTTTTTTGTTTGTTTGTTTAAAATTTCCCATTTCTACTTGAAGGGTAGTTTTGATACAGATGAAAGAATTCCCAAGAAAAAATGTAAACAGTGAAAAAAGTCAGTTTGCTAATATTTTTCACCACATGAGTATTAAGTGCAAAGACTGATTGCATGAATCCATTCACTGTATTTGCAGATCAGCTCATTTGCATAGCCTTTCTGGTACCCCCTGTTTAATGTATCCAATGTATCCACCTTTCCACCTATCCAATGTTGAATACATTTCTTTTTTCACTCTGGTGGGTCAAAAAGGCCATGATGACACAGAGCCATCATACCAGATTATATATCACATTTTGCCTCACTTCTGAAACTCAAGGCAGTAATAGGGAGTAGGGGAAAATGAGGATTCTGTTCCACCTAAGGCAGCTGGAGTAAATCCAAATTGTCCCTTCTGGTGTCCCAGCTTAAGATAGCCGAAAGATTATTCTGTACCATATCAAGAAATCAGTCTGTATGCCTTTATGCCATTGGAGCAAAAAGAGGCTGTGGTTATAGAAAGAGTTACAGTCAGAGTCATCTGTCCTTTCACATGAAGAAGATGGATGAAGATCTCTTGCCTGTGCACAGATTAATTTGCTAAACCATGGTCTTTCCCAGCTAGGTGTCTCACATGCCGCCTTCTCCCCACCTGAAGTAATACAAGGGGGTGCAATTTTGCATGCAGTTTTAGCCACACCTTGCTGGGTGCTTCCCTCTTTAATTTAGCCATATGAATCTGAGCCCAGGTCCTTCATGGACTGCCCTTTTGGCTTCTTCTGGAGAAACACTGCTGAAGTTGTTACCAGGTGGTACCAGGGAGAAACATGACCTAAGCTGCTGCTGAGAGAGAGCAAATGAGCTCTGTGCATGGCACAGGAGAAAAAGGGGACCAGGCAACACAGGGTTGAACCACAGCGGCACCCAGGAGCTCAAATGAGTTTTTTCCTCAATTACCAGAGATGTCTATTTGTTCTTTATTGACCCTTCTTCATCCTAATCTCTTTTTCTTTTGTAATGTATTTAGGAGAATGAAGTGCTCCTAATAAGGGTGAATTGACAACATTAGAGACTCAACTGACTTATTTAAGGGCTTGTGTTAACCTAAAGGTTATCTTATCCCAAAGCTTTCCTGCAATAATATACAAACTAAATAATAACTAAACGAAGCTGAAATACTACACTAGAGCCTTGTGTTTTACTTTTATAGATACATAATACACATACAATGATACTATGCTTATTCATTCTGTTTATTGGTTCGAGCATGATTTTTAATGTGCAACATAAAAAGAGGTTTTCAAGTTTAATTGCAGTGTCAGCCCTATCATGCTCATCTTTATCTCTGGCCGCTTTTACTTCCAGACTAGCATTTTTTTTTATAGGATATCCACACATAATAAAGCATCCAAACAACTTTTTCACGTCATCTTCAATGAATTCAGAGGATGCAACAGTTTGCACACTCCTCTGCACACATTTTATTACTCCCACTTTCATTCTACAAGGCTGAAGCAAATCATGTCATAAATACCTGTCTTGCACCCGTGAGCTTGATGTACTATTTTCTTCTAAGATCCTCTCTCTACTCATAACTTCAAAATCTGGCAAAAAGTATTCCATGTTCTATTTTCTCACTTTAGCAAAATTTCAAAATGTTACAGAAAATCCTGTAACAAATCCAAAACTGATAACATCTCTCAATCATAAAGTGTTATTTTTAGATAATCTGGAAATATGATTGTGTACAATAAATGTGTAAGACCAGGCTCAATGCTGGTATAAATTTGACACTGAAATAAATGCATCTATGCCAGTTATACCTATTGAAGTTCTGGCCCAGAGAACATGGTGTTGAAAGCCTTTTATATAGTTTTATAGTTTTCAGGCCCATCTAGCTGTGATTGTATTTAATGTCAACTACATGTCAAGTACCTTACTTATAAGTATAGTCATGTAAATATTAACATGGCTGAATGAACAAACTGAATCCGTATGCAACTGTGTGCTTAATATTGTGTGTGCAAATTATAGTGGCATTTGTTAACTCTAACACCCTTTGCTGACCACGAAACTAAAGATAACTGTATTCTGAGTGGACCAAACTTGCTGCTCAAAATCAGCTCCATCACACTTTATCTGTATAATCAAATTGTCTTCTTCTCCCCATACCCTCTCCAGACATCTTGTCGCAATAAACATCTGGGTAGTTATTTTCATCATTTGTAATTTGTTGATGAAAGCTATTGGGATATGAAAATATACTAGCCACTTTGTAATAAGATGGTCCTTTTGCCATCCTCTTTCTTTGAATGCTTTTGTTCAGCCATTGTATCACTGATGACAGATATGAGAGTTAGTCAGAGGAGACCATAAGCTTCTTGTGGTTAGATCTGGGTTTAGACTTTAAGCCTGAGACCAAAGCAGCTCTGGAATTTCTTTTCAGTTCAATAGACAAACATTTCTGTAGATTGTTCTCAGCAGATTTTTGGCCCTAAGTGGTGGCATGTGGCACAAACTGACTTGTGAGATTTTTTTTATTATATATATATATTTTTTTTCTTTTTTTGTGCAGAGGTCTTATGAGATCATCTTTTTTTTTTTTTTTCCCCTAAGATTCCTGCCATCTTGGGCCAAAACCTCATGAGAATAGTTGTTTTTGGAACACTTTTTCAATATGAAAACCAGGATGAAAAAAATAGGACTTTTTTTTTTTTTTTTTTTTGGTTTTGGATCTCCCTGCTCTCTTCTTGTCCCCCTCCCCCCCCTTAATGTTCAAAAATGGGCTCTTATTTCAAGATGTTTTTTCTAGCAACAGATTCTCAATAACATCATATTTGATGGTTACTTCCTAGGGTACATGATGTCATTTTTTATTTTTTTTTATTATATGTTATTTTATTTAAGAAAGAAATGTTACTTAGGAATTAAAACAATATCTGTGAGTGCTAGTGTAACAGTGTTTGACACTCCCTACCACCAAAAAGCAAATAAAGTGTTTTTATTACTAGCTATTATTTATTTGCTATTATTTCTCACATGAAAATGAGAAAAAGTCATTCAAAGCTAATGAGAAAACTGACAATAGGTCATTTTTGATCAGACTGCAGGAGCCAATACTACAAGAGGTATAATCGGCCAAGAGTTTAAACTGTTTTTAAAGAATTATGCAGTGTACTTAGCTAACAAGACTATCCCAATGTAATCTTACACTAAAAAACATTATTTGGAAGAAATGTGGAAATTAGGCCAATCTCTGAATATATAAAAAAGGAGGAAATTTTTATGTCTGGGAGATGTTTCCTTCTGTAACTGCTAACTATTTATTACAGAGCTTTTCCCTTTAAATTACCTCCTGAAGATGGCCAATTTGCCTTTTAATCTTCATTGGGTTTCCAGGCAACTCGGGTGTGCCTCTGGTGTTGGGTCTAACTCCTTTAGCCTGCTGACACGGAGAGTCTTGTATAAATGAAATCCCTGCCTGTGGCTGAGAGCTTTCAAAGTGATCAGATCCTGCTTAGTAGAGGAACAGGACTGGCGTTGCTGTTGGTTCTCTCTGTTGGTTTCCAGAACTTCCTCACTCTTTGGTTCTCCAATGATTGCAGCTCAGGCCAGGAAATGAGTATGAAAGGTAGCTTTCTCTGTCAGGAAAGTTAAAATCTTTCTTCTAAGCCATGATTGCCAACAATCTTACCCATTGTTCTGTAATGAGGCTTGATGCTTTAAACTAGAAAGAAGTCTAAGATCTATAGGATTTAAGCTATAGAAAAGTATTGCTGGGTTTTGTGTGTTTTTCTTTTAATTCTAGAATTTTTTATTTTAGTTGACTAAAAACCTCAAGGCAGGAACTCATTCTAGATAAACAAGTGTGTGCAGCATGGACATATCAAAAGGAATTAATCTATAGAGATACAGATAAAAGAAGCAGGAATAATTGTATATAGGCAATGGATAAGAGAGGAGAGAAGACAAAAGGCAAGGAAGAAGTCAAATACGAATAAAAGTGAATATGAAAAGACTATTGTATTATGTTAATACTATGTGAAATTAAAGTACTTTAAGATTCTCAGATGTAAGAATGTAAGATACTATGTAAGTATAAAGCATTATAATTTTTATTTTTTTTTTCTAAATTTGAATTGAGTTGATGCAGTCTGAAAGCAGCTTCTAAATATGATTATATGAGACTATGGACACAATTTCTGCCAGGTAGCATGAATTTCAATGTATTGCTGTGTTATTAAAAGCAACCAGCAGTGCGAACCTGCTGTATTATTAACACGTTACATTAGCCTTAATAGTTAATCCAGTATTCATATTCATATTGTGGGCTCTTCTTCAAAAGAGAAAGTAACAGCTTTCTAAATGCTTTTAAGATTTCCAGGAATAAAATTAAAGCATGTTTAAGTACTTGTTGGAAATTGTGCACAGAATTCTGAATAAGTGAGTTATTGCATTGTATCAGGACTCTTAAGAGATTCAGCTGAGAAATAAATTATGTAAACAATGCAATATGTGTGTGTGTCTACAGCTGTATATCAATATCACCTATATGTATGTATACAAATATCCTTATCCTTTTCTGTCAGTCTGGAATGTGTGGAGACAGTGAACCTTTCAAAAGAGATGCAAGACATCTTTTTAATGTTGCTTCAAAATTCAGCTGCAAAACAAAAACTGGATAAATACTTCATTACATTTTATAAACAATCTGCTTTCTGATAGATTATGATGGAACAACTTTTCATTCCTTTCAATAAAGTTTGACTATGAATATGTATGTGGGAAATGAATTTTGGTGAAAGAAGTCATTTCAAAGTAACATATCCCAAGTGAGATTTGTTGACACACATGCGGTGCCTGCAGTTACAGTGAGACATTCTTGCTCCAGAGCAGGAAAGGAGAAGAGATACCAGTCATAGGCTGTGAGGGCAGCCCACCTCTGTCCCTCAGTTTGGAAGGGAGCTGTACTGGAGCTCCACAAAGGCCCCACATTCAGCTTGGCTGCAGGTTCAGATTGGATTTCCTCTCTGCAGCTGCTCCACACTCCACTTGCACGATGTCCAAACATCTGGGTTTAATGCGAGTGGAGTGGATTTCAAGTTTAATTCTTTTCTTTGTCTCTCTGCGTGTAAGTATGTGCAAAGTAATCTTTCTAGAATATGCTATTTCTTTCCTAAATCTTTCCTTAGTTTTGCATTCTTAATTCTAGGATGAGCTACATGAACAATAAAGGTCTTGCGTCCTGTCCTATCTTCTGCTCTGCCTTCAGAATGAACTCTTATTTGTGTTTATCCAAAAAGCAGATTGAGGACCTAACTAAAATACTGCTAGTCATTAACATTTTTTTTCACAAGTTATTCTAATCTAGGTGTTTCAGGTGCAGAAACCACTGCTGATAACATCTTTTTTTTTTTTTTTTTTTCAAAAAATGTAAGTAGGAAAAAATTCATTTATGGCACTATAAAGATTGATTTTTTTGAACTCTGTTTCTTGGCAGTTTCTTTATCTTTCCTTCCATTTATGATGTCTTGTGTCTTATATAGATTGGGCAAAATATTAAATTTCATGTTGGAGAATGGGAAGAAAAAAAAAAAAAGGCAAACCAGAGGGTAAATAGCTGGTTTGCTTATCATGCCTCCCAGTTTGATTATGGTAGGTTCCGGAGACCACAGGTGGAGGATACTGAATTATAGCAAATAAAAGACTAAAACATAAAGCTACCTGAGGGTTTGGCTGCAGTCCCTGTGCAAACTGTGATTAACTGAATACCTGCCCTGGAATGCTGGTTTGGCAAGAGGTTGTATGCACATGAATGAATCTGTCTGCATACTTAGACACTGCAGTTAAACTTTCTTTTTTTTTCTTAAAAAAAAAAAAAGTGGTATTCCCAAAGTGGTTGAATATAGTTTTATTCTGTTTTGATTTAAGCTCCCAAACCTCAGAAGAAAAGTAAGGTGACAAGTGTCCTACACACGACAGAAAGAAGAGATGAATCACCCAAGGGTGTGTTTGGCTGCATGGGGGCAGTTAGTTAGGCTTTCTCCCTAAAAGCTGTTCATCTGGACGGAAAATGGGGACACAAATCCTCTCAAGGTGTAAACTGATGAGGGTCTATTGATATAAAAATTTTCACTTTTATCCTCAAAGCAATGAGGCCTGCGGTGGAGAACTGGCTATATACTAATGGCACTTAACAGGTAATATACTAAATATAATTATAACACAGACTGTGGATTAAACATAAAACCAAAATTTTCAGGGAGCTGAAAGCCAGCAATTCATGAGCACCTAAGGGTTTGTCTGTGTGGAAAAATAGACCAGCACAGTGACACAGGAATGTTTCTGCTGGAGTCGTGCATTCAGTGAAGACACACCCTTACACTTGCAGGCCCCTTCAGAAATCCTGACTATAAATTACATTTCAAGCTAATGTAAAGTAATCCTGGGAGGTAGTTGATGGGCTTAGGAAGGCTAGACAATGATTATGTGTTAGTGTCTGTTAGACTGGCTTCTATATGATCTAAAGCTGGATATGATTGTGCAGGGCATGGTACAGTCACAGGGGAAGTCATTGCTTAGTACGAAAGAGCTTATGCTCTGAATATATATCCTGTCTTTTATCTTTATATTTTTGTTCCTTGTCATGTATATTCCGTATGCTAATAGTTTGGATCCTGGACATTAACCCTACATCTGCAGGGTGAGTCCAAAGTCATTTTACTCCATTTTCCTGCTCCCAGCAGAGAATGCCTGAGTGTCTTAACACTTTTGTTACAGTGCATTTCTAGGCGGGAACATGATAACAAGTGTGTCCTGCACACAACAGCAGACTATTGTCCTAGTTGCCTCTGGCTCATGTGATGTAAATGGCTAGAAGTTTCCTCCACAATTCCTTGTGTAGACATGCCATGCATGAACTTGTAGTGGAGAAGGACCTCGCCCTTGATGTATAATCAAGCCATGAGCTCATCTGTGCTCCAAAAGGGTTTATTGTTTGGGTTTTGTTGGGTTTATTGTTACTGTTTGGGTTCCCTCCAGAAAAGTTTTGCCCGTGTGTGGAGAACTGGCCCCAAACAGCTTTTCCACTCCTATACTTCCTTTCTGACCCTTCCCTTATCTGAATCTTGTTTCCTCATCATTTTCTGCTAATTTCCTGGTAAGCTCAAGGGCAGTATTTTGCCCATTTCAGGATGAAGGGTACCTGGCACTCGAAGCTTCGAAGCTGCCAGGGCAGTGAGAGGAAACTCCTCCAAAGCTGTTGCACTGTTGTATCACATAACATTTTTTTTTTTCGGTCTGTGTTGGTGACAATGGTGGTGTGGCTGCTCAGTGAGCCCAGCAGTCTGCTCCTTTTTACAAGTTATGCTGAAAAGCAGCCTATGAGTTGACTATGAGGTCACTGAGTTCACGTCAAAGCAATGGGGGAATCATTTCCTTCTGTATATCCTATCCACGAACACCCTAAACCATGTACACCACTGTGATTTGCTTCTTTCATTTTCCCTTTCTCTTTCCCTCTCCCAGGATTTCCCAAAAACTTCTACACATCTTTCATTTTTTGACAACAGGCAATGAAATGTCCTCATACAGGTGTATACCATCCACAGTCTCCACATATAGTTGCACACCATACATAAAACCACGTGTAGCAATTAAATTCAGGCACTTGGTAGAGAATGGACAGTTTGTTTGCTTCTACTTGTTTTGAGAAAAAGACTCCCCCCTCCTTCATCTGAATAGGCAAGATTGACATAAAAAAGTACTTCAAGATCTGAACTCGTCTACTGAACACAAATACAGTGAATTTCTGTATATCTTTAAATGTTTTATATGTCCTAGTCATATATAATTTATTGTGTTGTGAAGCTGAGCCCTTCTTTGAATGAAAATTTTACTGTCAGAGCCTCGGGTACTTTAGTTTGATGATTTAAAACTCCCAATGTGCTCGTAGCAAATAGCACTTTTTATTACAGCGTGTTTGTCCAAGAGGTCAACTTGCAGCACAGCAGGATTTTTTCCCACTGTAGAATTATTTCTGATGGCAAGATATCTCCTGTTTTAATTCATCTGGTGCTGAATGTAGTAGCCAACACAGTCTTAGAGGCTCATTACAGACTGGACCTGCCATGCACAAGAAAAGAGTGGAAGCTTCACCTTTTCTTATGCAAGCATCCTTGCTAGCAGATTATGCAGCATGTTAAATGCTGCATGCCTGCTTATGCCCCTTTGGTTTTAAGATTTCCATTTATAGTTTTGCTTCAGTATTTCATTTTCTCAAAGATGATGTTGAATTTAAGCTGCCTGGTGATGATGCTAAATTCATTTCTGAGATGAGTAAAAGTGACTAAAATTATGTGCATGTTTCCTGTGAAATATTGTATACTAAGCAGATCCTAGATTAAAAGACAAGCTTGACTTTAAAGGTAATGTGATTAATTTCCTCAGCCAAAAGCGGTTAGATAGTTTTCGTGCTTACGTTGATACAGTATAGGTGCCCTATTACACCCATTTACAGTCTCCATCCCTTTGCCATTAGCCCCTGCTGAGCCTATTAAGTTGGTATCAAGTCAACTTGTCCTTTACTGATAGTACACAAACTCTCGGAGTGCTGCAGAATTCTGCATCTGTCCTCTTACCTGTCACTTCAGCCTCCTTTTACTGATGTTAAAAGAAATCTTTACTGTCAGTCATATAACCAATTCACTTTGTTCACAGGCTGTGACAACCTTGTTGTGTTTCTCCCACCACAGAACCGACTTCTGTGAATTAGTATTCTCAAAATTTAGACTAGCTCATTAGTCTGAATAAATTTGAAAGGCTGCTGTTCAGATTTTGTTTTTTTAATGTAGCTTGGCTTTCCTTGGATATAATTTAGGCATTCTTAGAAAAAATAAAACCCAGCTCCCAAGTATTCACTTTATGATTTCAGAGCCAAAGGGTCTTTCACTGGCTTCGTTTGAGATATGAAATTAAATCTTCCAAGTTGTTTCCAGCCTCCTATCCCTGTTTTAGCTTTTTTATTTATTTTTTTTTCCTTTTAGTTTGGTATAATTGAAAGACTGGCTACTCGTCTTGAAAAGCAAAAACAGAAGTTCAAGTTCCAATCTCAATCATGTTTATGGTTGACTGTGTCTCCCAGACAGCTTGTTGCCACACCATCACCAAAAATTTATTGTAACCTTTCTTCCTTTAATAATAACATCTAAACCCACTTTCCAGTTTGGTACATATGTCTGTCAGTGGACCAACCTGATTAAATCCAAATTGTTTAGGATTAGGCAAAGAAACCACTACTTTTGCTCTTGTTTTCAAAGTCCAACCAGCTAGAGAACTTAATTCTCTACTTTCATGAAATCATGAAGGTATTTTCACTCGATCATGTCATGCTACATTTAATAAATGCAATGCAGTGTTATTCATTTTTCATTTCTTTGTAAGGGATTGGCTGCTACTGGACAGAGAGCATGACAGATGAATCTGGTCTGCCCCAGCGTGGATCTCATATGATGCAGTAATAAGCAATCACAGGTTACCAAAGAGTTCAGTATTGAGTTTGTTGCTGTCATTCTACCTGCCCCCTGAGCATTGTCCTTAAGGAAACTCTGGCACTGACAGTAAGATGATATGAGGACACTGTTTTGAGTTGTGCTGGCTTTCCAGGGCATTATTATTAGGAAACCATAAAGGTCATAAAAGTGGCACTCCAGAAGCAATAAGCTATAGAATAATTTATATCTGTACAGTACCTTACCTTTCACATGAGAATTAAAATGCTTTATAAACAAATTAAGCATCGAAGGAAACAATAATGACATGGGGATGAAAAATGGAATACAGAGGAGTGAATGTCTCCTATTGAAGTTTCTTTCTTGATACTGAAATTCGACAGATTTCATTGAAATCTCTTCTGAATTACCCTGGCAAGATAAAAATCCATCCCAGAATCCAGAGAGGTTAAATAATTTACCCAAGGTCACATCAGTAGTACCTGAACCTCAGAGTGGAGAACAGAGGTCCTCAGAGCTTAACCTAAAAGGGGATAATAATGTCTTCGGTATTAGCTATAAAACAAAAATATAAAAATGTCTTTGCATTAACATCAGCACCTTAAAACTAAAAATGCGAGAGCTTGGCCAAAGAGGTCTGATATAACTGACTACAGAGTCAGGGTGGGAAAATATAAATCAACTGGATGAAATCATCCTTTGCTACAGACTGGAGAAGTTTGGCTATGTCTCAAGGAAATGGAGAATTACTATAGACATTAAAGAAATCAGAGATACTCTCAAGAGTTCAGAGTGGATATAACTGTGCGATAGAGCAGAACAGACTAAAAATCCCAACCTAAGGAAGCATTAATATATAAAACTGTAGTATAAAGGTATGATGTGATAAAAATAATGTGGAGGTGCTCTAAGTATGTATTTGCTGTGTTCAGAGTCTTCCTCTCTTACCTTTTTGGTTATTTTCTCAATTCTGTCTCCAGCATGTGACAATACTGTTGTTTCTTCTTTCAATATCAATGGGTTCCTCTGACACCAAAGACTCATTGTTCCAGTAGCCACAGATATCCAGTCATGTGGAATACAAAGGTTTTCATATTTATAACTTGCTTTCCTTACACAGACCTAAGTCCTGCCCAGGAACAGAGGTAGATAGAAACAACACAAGACAATGCTTTAGGGGATTTCTGCTGAAGATTAAGGCACTGTTTGCTTTCCCCAGAATATTGCATAGAAAAGTAGCTGAAACTCACTGTTCAATTATGCAAATGATTGTATTACTTTATAAAACTCAAGATCCTCTTTTCACCTACCCTTGACATCATACCTACCTTTTTCTTCACACCTACCATTTTCTTCCTCTTTTGCCCTCCTTTTCTCCCACATGCATTTAAGTATTTCTCTAGATCTCCAGTGCACTGTTCTCTTCTTCATGTTAGATACCTAGATCCTATATTTAGTCCTATATGTAGATCTTTGATCAAATCAGAACGTTTGGCATAAAATCTAACAGAGAAATTGGTGGAAATCACTGGAAAGCAGCTGTATAACCAAAGTTTTCCTGTCTCCTGTCATCCTAGAGCACCATTAGAGAGCTAGAATAAAAGGTATACATGCACATGCACACACATATACACAGAGGCTGTACTGAGAGTGCAGGCACATTTATGTGTGGATTTGTAGAAGATGATGATGCTGAATTGGGTATAAAAACTGTTTCTTTGTTTGTTTGTTTTTTGTAGTTGCAATTTTCCCTTATTAGTTAATGGTATTTAGGCTTTTTCAATACTTTCTCTGTCTTCTATTTCATCTTCTCCTTCTGTTTAACAGTTTTGTTCAACCCTGGCTGTCTATCCCTGAGTAAATTCTGGATATCCTGTTGCATGGAGGTGGATGAGATTTGTCTCCGCACATCAAATTAAAAGGATCTACAGATCTCTTTGTTGTGGCTGCAATCATACCAAGGCCAAAAGAATCTGAAAAACACATCTTTGGGATCTGACATATTATCATCTCTGGCTTATTTTCTACTTTTTTTCTTTCTCCTTAGTTTTTTACCTTTCCTTCTTCCTTTCCCTTCCCATTTTCTCCCTGTATTTCACGCCCAGTTACTCTGTTTCTCTTCAACATACACACTTTGATAGGAAGCAAGGTTCATGCAAAGAACTTTCAGAAGAAAGCTGAGTCAATTTCCTTGGAAACTACCAAAAGCAAGTGAAAATGATAAACAGATTAAATACAGTGGGCTGATTGATACTGATTTATAGCTGAAAATTGGATCAATTGCATCCACACGCACTTTCTCTGGGGACTAAAAGAGAGGCAAGACTGCCTTTGTCAGCATTGCTCTAAAGTGAAGCTAGGTCTAATGCCACCTTATCTCTCCCTTTCTAGCCTTGTCTTCTATTTTCTACTTAAGATAGCTATTAAAATACGTGTGTTTGCTGCCTTATCCCAGGCACATAACATGATTTTGAGGACACAAGTGATTCATGCTTTATTATATGACAGTGGTCAATTTTCTGTATGTTCTGGGGTCATTGCTCAAGTGTGTATACCTGCACCTCTCCCTTCACATCCTCGTGTCTGCCCAGGATGCTCAGGTGGCTTTCCCAATCATCTTCCTCCTACTTACACCTTGGATCTTAATGCTAATTACTGCTGAACAGCTAAGGAGAACTAGCAGGATCTGTTTATCCTGTCTGATCTGTAAATTTATATTTATGCTGGTAACTGCTACGCACACATGTAAATGTTCCCATTGCCCCTTTTTTAGGATGCCTGAGTCAATGAGATCTGTAGGGCAGTACTCCAGCTTAAATCTACTACCTCAGTCAACACATTCCTGAGCTAAGCAGAGTACTAATTAGAAGAATCAGCATGTCCTAACCCAGCTAATCTGCAAAAGGAAAAATTAAGGACCACAGCATATCCACAGAAAACTGGGAGAAAGTTATAAAACCTGCTTTTACAAGTTTCAAAACTTGGAGACAATAAGAAAGGAAGGGGTTAATTACTGTAGTTTTCAGCCACTTAAAGCACAGTAGACCATGACTTAGTGAAGCAATATGAAATTAAATATGAAAATAAAAATAAATAAATAAATAAATAAATAGATGGGGGGCAGTTTATGTGATGCCTACAGATGAGGTGATGCCTCTGTTAGAAGGAATTGTATGCCTCGTGTTTCCTGAGAAACCCCATACATCCCAGTCAGGGCACTGCCACTGTCCTCAGTCCATGGCAGGGGCTGTAGCTGTGCTGTCCTGTAGAGAGCAGCCCCCACTGCCATCTCAAAGCCAATTCTCGGCTAAACCCAAATTGCTCTCCTAAGAGAAAAGGGCAGGAAAGCCCTGTATTTAAACACACATTTTCCAGAGTGCCTCTGGATTTTGAGTCTGGTCTGACGACTGTGTCTGTGTTGATCTTGCCAAGTGGTTATGAGACTGACAGAGAGCAGACAGCAGGCAACATGGGTCCAGTGCTTCCCATGGCCCCACATGGTAAGGTTTAAATATTGCTTACTGAAACATCAGCTGGATTTTGTTGGCAAACTGAGCTGAGGCTACCTTCAGAGGACACATGACAATGAAGAATAAAGTCAGTGGACCACATTAAGAGTTCACTCCAGGAGTCATCTCACTTAAATAACTGGTGTCATGCTGATACCTAACTATAAAGTTGGTGCTTGCTCAAGATCACTCAAAGAAGCTTTGGCAGGATAAGACACTGAATTCAAACCTCTCATGTTCTGGGCTAAGTGTTGTAATCATCAGATAGTTGATTCTCCTTCAGTCTAATCACGTTACTGAAATACCAGAGTTGGTGTGAAAGGCAAAAGCTTGTTACTGGTAGCAAGTGGGCACTTTCTGTGAACTCCTGAGTGGTCACAAAGTCCACAGAAATTCAGATGCGCTCTTCATCAAACTGTATTGAGCCCTAAATATTGACTTAATTTATTTTAAGTGTCTTAAGTTCAAGGGCTTTCTAGTTCTACAAAACTGAACTCCATTGGGTAACAGCAATCATTGGACAATTAGGGTTTGTATCACAATAGAAGACAATTCCTCTCAGGAATAACAAAGTGACAAACTTTAAAAGGGCAGATTTTAAAACTATGAGGAAAATGGTTAACAGCAGGCTGAAGGGCAAAGTAAAAACTTTAAAACCACAGAAACAGCCTGGAGGCTATTCAAGAACATTGTGTTAGAGGCACAGATGGTTTGTGTATCACTGAGAACAAAAACAAAGTAAAATGGTGAGAATAAAACTATGGTTAAGCAGGAAAGTGCAGGGCTTTATTGAGGCTAAAAAGGCAGCCTTTAAAAGCAGAAAGGCTTCCTCAACAGCCTAACCAGATCAGGCCATCACTTATGTTGGTGACATGCAAGTCACTAATGATAAGATTAGTAAGGAAGTGGTCAGCTAAAGGTAATAAGGATCTGGTGGGTAGAGAGAGACATATGTACTTGCATCATGTGATTTTGGCAAATAAATTTTGCAGCGGAAATATCTCACTGTCCTCTTGAAATTCCCTTGAAATCCCTTTTTTTTTTTTTTTTTTACTTTTTTTTTCTTTTTTTAAATGCTATTATCCAATCAGGAAGATGAAAATAGGCAGAAAACAAAATTATTGTGTGATGATAGTGTAGCCACAGGCTTCCTGCCCTGGCTATCTTCTATCTTCATCTTCCTCTAAAGGCAGACTCCCCGTGGCTACTGGCTATTACTAGCCAGTATTCTGTGTTGGATTATTCAATGAGAGGTCCAAATTCCCTTAGTAACAAACATTTTGCAACAAACTGTACTCTGGTAAACAATTAATCGCTTTTTAAAGCCAATGCCAATCTAAACAAGTATGTTACCTGAATGTTACTTTATGCAAGAATTAAATACCTGAGTACCATAAAGACCTTCAAGGATAAAGAGAAACAGTCTTCAGATATAAATTTTAGAAGAAATTGTTGTCCCATATAAGACAATAAAGGGTACTTTCTGTGGCAGCTAAGGGGACTGAAAGAAATGAAAACTACCAAAGCTGACATTATGGATTAAACTAAGAAACTCAAGTTTAGCAGTTACTGGCAGTTTCACAATGTAGTAGCATAGCCACTATGAGATATAACGACAATTTACTAAGACCCAATGGTAAATACAGCAAAAGGAAATGTGTGGCTTGTAGTTCCTGCTCAGAATCAGATTTGAGAAAAGAAAGTTTACTTCAAAGTCATGCTAGTAATTTGGTTTAATGATTTCAGAAGAAAATCCATCCCATTATTTCAACATTATTTCAGTTATTTGTTTGAAATGGCCTGGAGATGGAAGAAAAATAGGAAATAAATGTAAGAAATGTCACCTAAATAGAGAGGAGTTGAAGCAACTTCTCCTCTACATCCCTGCCAGAAGATGATAAGAAAGAAAGATTATTCTATAACCATCTTTCAGACCATCTGAGATTGTCCTTTCCCAATACAGTTTTTAAGAGGGTATGTTGGGTGCTCCCAATCCCTTCAATCAACTGAGCATCTTCCAGAGAGGTGGGAACAGTATCTGGAAGGACAGAGCATTGTCTAGGGGTAGGGAAAGAGTGATTTGGGGAACAAGGGAGTTGGACGTACAGATACGACTGTGAAAAGGTTTGGTTTTTATGGGCAGACTTTGGATAAACTTTCAATGCTGTTGACCTCCAAAACCCCTGTGTACTTCATTAATCATCGTGTACACAGATGAGAACTTTCAGAACATCTGGTGCCTTCCTCAAGATCTCTGGTGTATAGGAACTTCAGCCTTTAATTTCAAATCACTGTGAACTTTAGAACAGAAGCTGAGACTGAGATTCTGTATCACTCACAAAAAGAGGAATTGTACACCTTCAGTCCTTAAGAAAGGACCTTTTGGGGTTTTGTTTTTTGTTTTTCTAGTCTAAAGGAGAAACTGCTTGCCACTAATCAGCCATGGCACATGCACACACATACACTATTATATGTGAATAATTCTTCAATGCTACTTTAAAAGAACCTTGGACACTTCAGTTTGATTAACACATTGATAAGACATACATTTTCCTTGAAGAAAGTGAGGCCATGGGGATTTGTTAAAAATTCAGAAAAGGAAGGTACTGTGAAAAGATTTAATTCAGTTACAGGAAGTAATACATCCTACTAATGTAATATGGACACAAAAAAATGTTAGGCCCCTTGAGAAATTAGGATGATTTTGTTTGATCCTTTATGAATGTATATAGTTATATTTATGTATGTCTGTATGTATATCTGTATTTATGAAAATATTATTATGCGTGCCCCTGTGTATGTGTACACTTATAAAACAAATCCATGACCATAAATCAGCTCAAGAGAAACAGCATAAAGTGGACTACTGTACATCTTTATTCAAAATATGTAGGATGCCAACACAGAAAAATACAAAAAAAAAAATTGTTTTTGAAGCTGCAGCATCAATATGGTTGTAATTTTAATGTTTCTTGCTGGAAAAAGGTCATCTTTGGCGAGGTCGGGTTTTTCTTAAGGTCATTTCACATTGAGATATCTGCCTGCTTTTGACATTTCATCTAGAAGAGGCACAACTATTCTGACACATGAAATGGGTTCTTTGCAAACCCAATGGCTATTTCTATCAACATCTGTTATTCTTACACAAAAGGGGAATATGCATTGATTGCAAACAAGGCTTCACATTTTTTGGAGACTACTAATATATATATATATAATACTTAAAGGTACAGCAATGTCCATCTGAAAAACAAAACACTGGTATATAAAAAGCTGGAAAAAAGAAAACTCCATGGATGTAATCTTCTACTCATAAACAGAATTAAACAAATTTAAGGATGTTAATTGTTGTTGGTAAATTGTAACATTGCTTTCTGAAAAGCAGCAGGGCAGTGAAATTTACTAAGCATTTGTGTAATTACTTTGTGATATTGGCACAGAAAAAGCACAATAAAATATTTTTCTTTACATTTTGTGTGGGATTTTTAAATGCATATTCATTTTCTAAATTTCAGTTCCCTCTAGCACTGAGTAAGACAGGAAAAAATCTGTTGCTATATAAACATTCCATCTTGTACCCCCATATTTTGAAACCCTGGAATTGTTATGTGTTTGTGGCATGGCATCTATACAATTAAAATAAGCTCTGTCAAAGTAATTTAAACTCACAGGGAATATTTTATTTTTCTGTAAAGCAATCCAGGATTCCACTGGCTGAAGCCTGGTCTAGTTCAAAAGCGTTTTGCAGAATTCCCTTCCTTGAGAACAGCGGAGGGAAGAGCATAGCTTTGTTCATGCTCCTTATCTGCAGACAACTCAATTAAGCCTTGGACAATCCAAAGCATAAGCATTTAGTTGATCATTCAGTAGTTAGGATTTTCTAGCCGAGTGCTGTGACCAGTCACGTGGTATTATATCTGTTCCCATATTGATGGTCTGTTCTTTGCGAGCTATTGCTTTCTCCCAAAATGAATGTCATTTTATCAGAAAACAGGTTTTGTTTTCTGAATATATTCAGCTGGCAAGTGCCCAAATCTGCTGTTTGTGGATGTTTGTAGGAACATCGCTTTGCTCACATGAGTATTTGAGAACAGTGAATAACAAAGGACATGAACAGACTGAATCCAAACCCAGTTCTCTAATCAAGCAAGCTGTGAGTGAACAATTTTTTGTACTCTCTACTGGCTCACTGAACTTGCAGCACCAGTAAACTCTGCATGTTTGGAGTCACTGTGCTTCTCTACTTGCTAAATTTGTCATATTTAAGTTCTCTGCAATATGAGGACGTATGGCAGACATTCACAGAGAACTACAGGTGCTGCTTTCCTGGACTGAAGCCATATGTCCATAGGGCATTGAAGAGGTTAACATCCAGGTGTAGGAGCTTTATTGTTGGAACATGTTCTGTGTTGCTTCCAGACTTTGGCCTCAAATAAACGCCTTTAACATATTTTATTAAAGTGTCATAATTAGATTTATTTAATGCACTGGGATCCAGAGCATGTCAGCTCTGTGGATGACTGAAAAATACTTCTTCAGCTTTTGATAGCTTCACAGGACAGCAGGGCAATGAGCTCTTATTTCCCACTAATGCATCTCTGTTTGAAAACAGGACTTGAATGTTCTCAGCTTGTGCGTTGACTGATAAGAGGAAAGCACAAACACTCTCATGTTCTGCAGTGTTGCATTTGATTAGAAAATAATGCTTGGGGTCTAAATATGCTAAAATAATGTTAAGAAAACATTAAAGCACCCTTAACTCTTCCTTTTTTTTTTTCTTTTTTTTTTTTGCCTAGGGCATTGCAGTTATCACATGAAACGTGTGGCCTTTTCTTAAATGGTTCTACGAGAGTAGCAACTGCTGCATAATGGTACAAATAAAAATAATACTGTGCTGTAAGTAGTGGCTCTGTTGTTCCAGAGCCACTGTTTCTGTTGTTCTGTATATGTTCCCATATAAAGCCTGGAATGGCAGAATCAATAGCTTTCCAATGTCTAATATCATCACCAGTACATTATGGTTAGCCAGACCATGGTCCAGAGATGAAAAGAAGCACAAAATATAGCAGCTTGGATTGTGTTAATGTGTACACAAGTATAAATTTCAAGTATCTCCATTTAAGTAAGTGGTGCACACAGAATTTAAAATAAATAGGAGCAAGAGAACAGTATGGTCTATAATGTAATAACAAAATCAAATTCATGCCCAGCAATGATTTATCACATAGGACAGCCTGAAGCTACTTTCAGCAATCAGACTGTGGCTACATATAGATGAAAGGGGATTTTGGAGAGTTGTCAGTGGATAGCTAGTGAGAATTTCATATTTATAGATATGGCGAGTGTGTATTATGCTGGTAGGCAACACAGAAAGCATTAAAGGAAAATTGTGTGATAGAGACCTACACATGTCTCCCTTAATAGGAACTAACAACTATTTCAAATCAGAACTGACCAAACTTTCTGAAGTGGCAGACAGTTTAACAACATCTTCTCCATGCTGGTTTACAAAACTGTCTCTTCTGGCAATAATCCCCACAGCTTCTGTACTGGTATCAGCCTAAACAGTCTCAGCCTTCTTTGCACTGTAGTAGGATCAGATTGAACGATGAATGTCTGCCCATTCTGAGAAACAGAGCAAGGATGAGCTCCAGGTCACACTTATGGATGATACTTATTCAAGTAGAGAGAGCTCATTCAACATATGGATGTCACTTGCTTCCAGTAAAGAGATGATCAGATGCTTCATCAGTAATAAGATGCACACACAGGTACACTCCTGAGGTAGCTGAGCTCACTTGGAAGGGCAATGGGCACATTGCTGCTTGCTTGTTTTTTTTTTCTCCTACCAAGACCAAAATGTGAAAAAATGAGGTAAAAAGTGTATGTATCTACTTGCATAGATTTGAATAGCAGGATGATAGTTATCTTCAGTAACTGAGGTGGGTGGGTGGGAGCCTGATGCTGAAAGAATTTGAGGAGGAAGTGCTGAGTGAGAGAATTGCTGCCTAAGAGAAGGGTTGCTTACTCGGCAAATGGAAAATATGTACTCTGTAGGTGAGTCTTTAGTAGACTGAGGTGGGGAGAGGAAAATGCAGGAGGAGAATATTTGTAGAAAAATTATTAGGAAGACAGGGAAGAGAGGTGTCTGAAGTGACTGAATTGCTCCCAGGAAGTGAACATGGTCATTGCTGTTGGTGCTGACGCCCACTGCATAGTGACTTATATCTTGCTAGAGCACCACATTGTGGTTTTAAGATTTCTTTAATTCTTTCCTTACAGCCTCCTATTGAAAGGAAGGAACAAAGGAATCATTTTGAATATCATCCTCATCAGAAGACAGTAATTTAGATTTCTTCTTCCATTTTCATCCTTTGTTGACTGAGTTGTCAAGCACCCAACCTTGGCAATAGAAGTTGAAATGAGCAATGTCTTCATAGCTTTGCCATGCTGTGTCAGTACTGAATAACTGAGCCTTATCGACTACATGCTGGGTCCGACTAGTTTTTATATGACACTCAGGAAGGCCTTACCCATGATGAACTGTGAACTATTGAATCTTGCTTTTTTCCTAGAGACTCCTGGAAAACACCCACCTTTGCAGGAGATCTGCAAGTTCCACCATACTATTTAGTTATTTCTTGGAGTCTCACTGTGATTTACTGGACATGAACTTTTTATAGCACAATCTAGCATTATTCCCCTGTTTTAAACATTTATTGATGCTTCTGATGATGCCAGTAGAAAAAGTACAAAAAGTATTTTGGTATCCAGGAGACTCTGTTAATACTGGATAGTAATATAGCACGATATCATTCATGCTGCAAAGGCAGCATATACATTGATAGTTCCAGCAATGGATAGAAGAAAGCAATTACTGCCATATCCAGCTTACCCACATGCAGTATACTGAGGCACCAAAAAATGTACCCAGAACTGAATACCAGATCCATAGCAGAGCACGCCACAGTAATGAAGTTTTATGGGCCAGTTTGTCCTTAATCAGCTCCTGATAAGCCAAGTCAGAATTATATTCTTTTGGATCTGAATGGAATTCACTTCTCTGATTCCTCAGCCACTGTTGCACTGATTCACTAAGAAAACAATAAACATTAGGAAAATCTCAAAAAACAATCCCTTGATTCATTTTGCATTGGGGAGGAAAAGAAAGGCTGGTAGGAGAGAGGGGAAAGAAACCCATTTCACTTGGCTGTCATCCAGTATAGATGCTTCTGGATCTGATGCCTCCAGTATGTTTCCCATCACAGCTGTTTGATATTGCTTATTATTATTATGTACTTCCCCTACTGTTAAAAAAATAAAAAAAGAAAAAAAGGCTGTTTTCGGAACAACACAAACTGTCTTTACGTGACGGATTCAGATGACCTCATAGTTTTGAAGCCATTCTGGTATGAGTCATAGATGCTTAATTTTTGGCATCCTTCTCAACCTGTTTGTTTTTACGGTCCCTAGTAATATATTAATCAGGCACACAGGTTTTATATTAATCAGGTACACAGGTTTTGCATATTATCTTACCTAGACAACATTTTACTAAGCTATCAAAATCTAGACTCTTTTAGGGAAAACAGAGACTATCTATTATACCTCTTAGGTCAATCACCTCTCCTTCATTAATGTATTCCGGTCATTGCTCCCACTAATGTATATATATTTTTATCTCTCTCTTTCATTACAGCTATAAGAGAGCACCATAACAAACCACCTCTGGCACCTCATCTTCAATCAAAAGAGGAATGACTATTCTCCAGAGTACACAGCTCCACATTATTAACATTCTGTCCCTGCCTATCTGCATCTAACCTTACCTTATTTCTTGTTTATGTGAAGAAGTCTTTCCTCCTCTTTTTTTTTGTAATGGAAAGAAGAATAAGGAAAAAAAAAGATAAAACCATATTGCTGATTTTTCCATCAGAAGTATAAAGAGCAACTGCATTTTTTCACCCATTTTTAGAGGCCAATTTTAAAGCTATAAAAATATTTTGCATGTATGGGGCCAAGCTATGCTCTGTAGTCAACTTTCTGAGATCAGTAGAGCTGCATGGCTTTATACAAATTGGAAGTTCATTATTTTTCTATGTAGTTTACCTGAAAGTATTTTTTTCCCTGAATCTACGCTTCAATATCCTAATACAAAATGTTGGGTATGTAGAACAATGAATAATAACCATGATTGTTTATTGTTGTTTATCACTACCATCACTACTTATTTATATCCAGCTACACATCCCGCAAGAGTGAAAGATAAAGAACTAACTTCTTCCTAAATATCAGTTACACTTTAATCCAATAATGTTATTCACAGGTCACTGGTAGACAGTGTGAAAATTCAACATAAAACATAGAATCATAGATTGGGTTGGGTTGGAAGGGATCTTAAAGATCACCTAATTCCACACCCCTGCCATGGGCAGGTACACCTCCCACTAGATCAAGTTTTCCCAAATTCCCATCTAACCTGTCCTTGAACACTTCCAGGGATGGGGCATCCACAGCTACTCTGGGCAATCTGCTCCAGTGCCTCACTCTCATAGTAAAGAATTTATTCCTAATAGGTTCTCTAAATTTACCTTTAAAAAAAAAATATTTTTTTTTAAAGTTTAAACCCATTACCCCTAGTCCTATCACTACACTCCCTGACAAAGGAGTCCCTCTCCTGCTTTCTTGCAGGACTACACACAGCACTAATCTCCAGAATTTTGAAGCCAACAAAACTACATGTTTAGTATCATCACAAATACAAAACTATATTGTATTTATTAAAGAATTTCCACATTTTCAATGTATCCTTGTCATCAGGCTTAGAGACCTCTGAAAGCTACTCTGAAAATTAAGGAGTTTCCATATGTCCTGTTGATGAAAGAAATACATATCAGACTTAATTTTAGGAAAAACACTAATTTCCAGTTGTTTCAAAATAATTTTTCCAGACAACCTGCCACGAATTTCCTCAGACTTTCTTAATTTGAAAATTCATAGTGGTAAACCCTATTAAAATACATGATGGAGTTGGTCCAGAAGCTTTTTCCAGACATTATTTTCCTTGCAATAAATATATAATAAAATTGTGTATATGTGCTCTCGATAACCTTGCCTGTACTCACAGAAACAATGTAAAAGACTATGCTTTCATAGTAAGGTTTTCTTTAGAGTGCTTTTAAAGTTTAGACTATCAGATCATCAGAAGATAGGTCCCACAGCAAGACACTTTCTTTTCATATTGTATAAGTTTTCACTACGGGTGAAAGATAGACACCTTTATGTTAAGTAGGGTGGATTTTACCTGCTGATACATCTCTTGAAGTTTGTGGCCAGAGGCTAGTTGATTCATTTTTCTAGAAACGATGGCTTATTTGTGGTTACTGAATCCTGAAAAAAAAAAAAGGGGGGGGGGGGAAGTAATTTTTGCTATTTTTAAGATATTGTTTTGCATGCAATTACCACTGAATTGCACAGACTCTGCTACTGAATCTACATACACAAGAAGCCTAACTTGTTTCAGCTGTAAAATAGGATATTGTTATGCTATAACTGGGTTTATACTTGTTTGTAGGCCTCCTACCAAGGACAAGTAGGTCAGTGTACATTCCATAAATAATCCATACTATTATTATTTCATTGCACTAATTCATCTCTGTGCATAAACAAATGGATTTTGAGAGAATAATTAAAGAAGAGATATTACTTTCTTTAATTTTTATCCTACTATAAAATCTCTGAAATAGGTAGCTTGCCTTATTGCAGACTTTCTTATTGACAAAATGTGTAGTCCTTATTCCTTATTTTACAAGGTGAGCAGTTGATCTGATTTCCAGAAGATAGTGGAAATACACACATAAAACTTCCTTTTCTTGTTATTCTCACCTGGTGAGCTGAAATATGACAAAATCACAAGAAGCAAAAGATTTTCTCAAACTTTATCTTCCAAGATAAAGCAAAGACAAGCACAGTAGATGTAGTTCTTAGATACAGGATATATTTAGACAGTTTCAGGCCAAAACGTCTAACATGAATTAGTGTTGTTCTTGGATAAGCAGACGTAGAAATATTGGATGTAAACCAGCAGGTGTAGTTTGTTTGTTTTCTCATATTTGTTTCCTTCCTTCATAAATGCAAATTTCCTGCATTCCCTCCCCCCCCCCCCCCGCTCCCCCCCCATGCATGAAAAACTAATGGTCAGCCACTTGGTCATGGACCTTTTTCCAGAGAAAGGGGATTGTTAATGTAAGTATTCTGGGAAAAAAAAATCTGGAAGCAATTGGAGACCTTCAGATTTAGTTGATTTTTGTTTTGAATAAAACATAACCCTAGGAAAATCAGTATTAGGAACAGGATTGCCTCATTAAAAAAAGGCTTAGATTGAAAAAAAAAATCAATAAAATATTCAAGATTAAATGAAAATTTTGATTTTGTTATGATGTTTTTCTCTCTTTTTTTTTTCTTAAGAAAGAAAAGTTAATAGTTTTCTCCTTCCTTTTAATGACTCTGTTTGCTTTAACAAAACAGTGGTAAAACTGGGTGAAAATGCAAAGAGAAACCTACTAACACTTTTTTCTTTCTCTTATTTTCTAACTATAGAAATACACAAGAAAAATGAGACAGCAGTTTGTGGAAGACCAAAAAAAATTGAGCTCAGAAGTCAAAAATATAGTTTTCCTATTAATTTATTTGCTGAAATTTGAAAGAAGATATGGACAGTTTTATAAAACTTTTGGGATGCAATTGAAAATGTGAGTTGGAAATTTTGAGTAGGCTCTAGCCTTTACTGTTTTCTAGACAGTAAAACATCATGTTTTTGCTGTCATTAATACTTTTAACAAATGTGTTGATCCAAATATTGTTCATTTGTAACTATTACTTTTTATTCAGTAACGTGTAGGGTTCTACTCTGCTATTTACAACGTTCAGTACAGTAAGCTGCAGTGACATAAACACTCTGCTAGCACCCAGATCTATGCTTCTGTTCCTTTGGTTCTGATCAGGCGTAATCTATCCCGAGTTGCCAGAGCTCAGCAATGCTGGGCAGTTCAAGAAACAACTAAAGCCAATGACAAGAATCTGACTCCATTAACAGGCATTTGCCTACTTTTGCAAGAGATACATCTTTGGATGTTTCTTAATGTCTAGACAGCAGCACTGACCAACATTTCTTAACTTGTTTCTTGCCAGGAGGTTGCTATCATTCCTCCTAGATGTTGACTATGCCATCAGCAGCCATACATGTCACTTGCAGGCAGGATCACTCCAGTGCATGATTTAAGGAATTATATATGTACACATTTCTCAAGAAACAGAACTTGAGAAACAAGAAACAGTGCAGAATTGTCTTGGTGCCTTCATTTTGAGATCATTTTCCTTGAGAGAACAAATTCCATTCTAAGCACTGTTTGACATTAGTTATGGACAATAAAAACAAGTATTATGAATAAGCAAGTAAGTGAGCATAGCTTTTTAATTTGTCTCTGTATCATTTCTGTGCTTTTTTTGATGTTGTCATATCTGTATCACATTTCTTATTTCCAACTACTCACAGAACAGTTAAGCAAACAAATTTGAGTCCATCAATTGCTTGTGAACTATCCACATCACCTACAGGCTAATTATTGCTGCAAGTGTTTGACTGCCACTTAAATCATATAACACTTTTTTTTCCCTTCAAGTCAGTGTAAAGACCACTTCTGAAAAAGAAGATGCTCATTAAACTGCTTAATATGAATGAAGAAGCTAACTTAAGGCATCATTTTGGAAAACTTAGTGTGTGGATTTTCTTAAAAGCTATGAAGCAGAGTTCATTAAAGACTCACAGTTGGGAAAGGACAATATATTCAAATGTGGTATAACTAATATATATTGAATAAATGTTTAAATATTCATAAAAGTCTTCAACTTTGGCTCCTCTATTACTACCTTGGTTATAAAGTACTTACATTTCCATTTACTTAGTCAACCTGTAATCACTAGTATGGCTGCATGCATGACAGGCAGTGGTTATAAGTAAACCACTGTAGTTGACACCAGCTCCAACTTGTTTTTCCTTCTATTAGGATTTCCTGATTATGCACTGAAAAGATATTTGATTGATAGCAGAATAGAAGACATTTGAAGAAAAAAAAATTAAACTGAATTCATGCCAATGGGGAGGGGAGCTACCTCATTAAGGAAATAATTGAGCTGTTAGTTAATTTTACTTGTTATCTGTAGAAAAGGGCAAAAATCTTCCAAGGAATTAATATTCTTCCCTCAAATGATTAAAAGAACAACAAAAGGGTTTGTATCTTAGATTTATTTAGTAATTATGTTCCTGACACTTTTTTTCATATCATTCAAGGCAAAAGGAAAAAAAAAATACTGGTAATTTACAGAACATTGTAAGTGTCAGCTTTTCCTGATAAGTTTTTCTCTGCCCCTCCCCCAGTCTTATTAGCAGCAATTTCTGCTAATTGATAATTAATACCTGTACCTTTGTTAAAAGCAGCTACTCATGTATCAACAATTCCAGTTTGATACAATCAGTATATTTTACTATTAGTGTAAATAATGCATAAAGTTAATAGTAACAAGTATTCTTGCAAGATAAATTTTACATTTCATTTATTATTGTCTCTATTTTTATGGTATGCTACAGCTTTCCCTCCCTCTAAATCCAGAAACATTTGTAATAAATAATTGTTAAATCAATATAATAAAACTGCCAACATTTAAACATCATTAGGCATTAGCCATGAGTGTGGAAGGATAACATAAAACCACATCAGTTGAAGCAATGCAGTGAACATTGCCTCTTTTTTTCTAGCTAACTTCAGTAAAACTTGTCATTAAAACTAAATTTTATTTACCTACATATTAAAATAACTATTCCATTAAATAAGAGGGAGGGAGAAAGAAAAGTGTTTTTTTTTCCATATGTTAATTTCAAAGACATTGATGATGTCTTCAAAGTAATGAACAGACCTTTGGCCACGTGAACGCAGGGCAAAGCAGTGTTATCTGGATGTTACTACCCACCACAAAGCACTGACAAATTACCCCAGAGCTTCCCTACAGCTTTATTCCTTCTCTTACACCCATCTCCTTTCATGGCTCAAAGAAATCAGTGGTACATCAATATGACTGAAGCAAACAATAGCATTTTATTTACATAACATGACCTTATTCTGGGATTTCAGCGACGAACAACTGTCAGACCTTTGAATACAGACAGAAAAAAAAACTGACTCTTGATTTCAGAATTTGTCCTTATCTAATAGCTTCTTTTGATACTCTTAGCAAAGAGAAACCCTTCATATAGGTTTGAGATGGACTATTATTATGCTGTAACAAAGCAGAGGGGTTGCGGATATCACTTATCACACATATTGCAACAGAGAGGTAATTTGCTGGATAGTTATCTTAATGACAAAATCATAAGCATTCACTTCTAATGAAAGCTTGCCTATCAGCTGTTTGCCTATGACCTCCCAGGTCAAGTCAAGAAGCACCTTCCAAACAGAGGCCCCTTAAATACTACTGTATCAACGTGAAAAACACTGGGACAAATAACATCTCCTCCTTCCTCTTCTTTTGTACAAACAAAAGGTAGTAGGTACTAATGAAACTAGAGGAAATACTTACCACGAAAATCTTTGAGACTACTCCTGAAGTTAATTCCCCACTAACTGGTCACTGGAGTATTCTTCAGCTCTTTCATAGCTGAGGGAAGAAGAAGGAGATTTATAGAGAATGGAAGGAAAGGGTGTGCTGCATGAACTGCAGTCCCACTGGTGCACCACCCAGTGCAGGCCCTAATGTCTCATGGGACTGTGGCATAGCGCAAGCTCAGGCATTGCAGCCGCACTCCTATCTCATAGCCAATGTGCTTGCTCCCAAACAAAAGCACCTCTATCCTTAGAGGACTGTTAATCTCCTTCTAAGTAAGAAATGGTCAGTAGGAATCTCACTGACATAGGGTGAACTGAATCTGTGCCACACCACAAAAGCTCACAAGAAACAGTATAAGCTCCTGGCATGAAACTTCATTTGATCAACCAGCTGCCTCCTACATTCTCTATGGTTTCCATATAGTCTGAAGCTGCACCAATTGAGAGAACATTACAGTTGCCATGAGTCAAATCATGAGCAACCATAGCAAAGTCAGCTTGGAGAGAGTTTGCTCAAGTGCTGATGGGAAAAGAGAAAAAAAAAAAGCTGCTTATCTAAGTCACTGCCTCTGCATGCTGGAGAATTAAAGAACTAAAATCACTTCCCAGTTGCATGAATAGACGGACAGCAGAATTTCTGAACTAGGCATGTCAGTCTAAACTCCAGCAATTATTCTGGTTGCTTGTCCCTCTACTCTTTTTCCATTATCTCAGCCTTGTAAAAAATGAACATCAGTCTATTCACTATCCTCTGAAGAGTCACTGTCACATAGAGTCATCCATTCTGCAGCCATAGCAAAACAGACTTGATAGAAACAAAAAGACAGACAACATTAGTATACAGAATATATACAAGCCTATATACTCTTTCTTCCCCAAAGAAAATCATGCATCTAAATTTCACTGAAGAATTCTGTTGGAGTACATGGGCTTCTTGTCATATAAAATGATCTACAGATTACTTGCACTTATCCATACTTACCAGGCAGAAATGGGAAGAAATAAGATGATTGTTTTTGCTTCTACTAACATCAGAATAAATACTATGGCTTTATTTCAAAAGAACAATATACCTTACCACAGCATGCAAGCACAATTAATATTAACTAGTCATACAAAATTCAAACATCTATTTTTGCTAAGTTTTGACATATGTCTGACTGGGATATTTACTGTCTTCTCTGAGCAGCAACATAAATTAATTTGGCTCATATTGTTTGAGAACCACTGGAGAACTATCAGTGGATCATCAAGACCATTCTGTTTTCTGATGTATAGTAGTTAAAGGTACAAACAGTTGCTAAAGGACTGTAATTGGTTAATTTGGGTGGGTATTTTCCTCACAAGACCTCATACTGCTCTTCAACCTGCTGAAATACAAAGTGCCAACTGGAATAACACTGTAAAACTCTGCTGCTAATAAGAGATATATTAAGCCAAAAACACAAGCAAGTCCTAGAAAGGAAAATAAACCAAACAGAAGGCAAATATCCATTTCAGAATAAAAGAACATGATCAAGTTAGCAAAACATTGGTAAGACACAAAGCAAAAATTAGAAAAATAAATCTAAAGCAACACTGAAATAGGAAAGATTTCCTGCTTACATATTTTTGATAGTTTAGTTGTAATCTTGGGTAAACCCATACAGTAACACATGAAGACACACTGCCTTCTCAAGATATTTTCTGGACTCTGAGGTCATCATATTCAGGTGCACTTGGAATATTTCACAGCTGGAGCTGTGCAGGATACAATTTCTCTTCCTAGAGACATTTTCTGAGACTATGATGAATTTACTTTGTAAATTAAAATCCAAACTTTTGGAAGGGAACTGAGTAAGTTGATATGAATTCCAGTATCTTCAATATTTTTTATGTTCATCCTTTTCCTTTCTTTCATATAAGCATACTTACCTTGTTAGAAGTAGAGGAACTTCAAATGAAAAAGAGAATTTTGAATTTCAGAAAGTTTAAACAGGTTGTTTCAATCATTTTGTTTCCATTTGCTCTTAATTTTGGGGGGAAACAGGAAATTAGTCAAAATCAATCTTATACTGCTTAGAGTTTTGATTGCAGTGAATTGTCATTTTATGATGAAGATACATTTCATAATCTGCTCTAAAATAAGTTTCAAGAACAGAAGAAAAGAAAAAAAAATCCCTTTGCCTAGCATTGCAGAATGAACAATGGCTTTTTTACCTTCTTGAATGCTTTCTTTTTACAAAGCCAAATACTCTACAAATCGATACCGCATTGTCCAGGGAGATATTCTTTGGTTCAACACCTTGATTTTGTATTGGTTTTTAAAGAGACAACTCTTTCTGGCAGAGCTGTTCTTTCCTAGCTGGGCCTTCTGTCAACCATATGCACATACAGAGTAGGCTTTTTTTCTGTAATGCTTTATTTTTAATCAGCTTGAGCTTCCATGCTAGGATGTGATGGTGAAGACACCTGTGTGTGGATGTAGTCAAAAACAGACTCACTTCATGTGATTCAAGATGGGATTTCTTCCTTACACCGGGACAAGAAGGTCCTGATATCCAACATCACATAGGAGTAGTGTTTCAGTCCATCAGTGACAGAGGTTTAGTAGAGCTAAACACTATTTCTGTTGCCTCATTTCAATGCCTTTCAGCTGACTCTGACTCAGTTCCCATCAGCAACTGGTGCTGCTCCTGAGCATTTTGCAGGGGTCTTCAGGTCTTTACTAAGCACTGAACATGCTACTAAAAGACATGGACAGCTAGAGTCCTCTGGGACTGATCAGCTAAACTTCTCTTAGAGCCATTGAATCTTGGATCATATGAGTGAATATTTATATATGGGTGTTATCGAAAATAGACAAAACCAATGGGGCCTGTACAAAACCAGCAGTATAAATAAATATAAGCACATTTCATTCCTCTGTTTTTTAGAAAAACATTCTAGGAGTGCTCTACGTGTCCAGTGGGACCTGACTATATGGAAAGTACAACATACAGTAGAATTAACTTTTTTTTTTTTTTTTTTTTTTTTATTCAGCCATTTTTGCTGTTCTGTATACAGGTCGTGACCTCTCACCTCCTGTTTATTTCTTCCCATGTTGACCTTTCACTGAAGCACAAGGCTAATTTTGTGCTCCAGTGACCAAGAATACGAATTTGTCACTTTATTCAAAATGGAATGAATACAGGTATGTCTGGCATTCTCAGCTGGACTTAACCCTCTGCATGCTGAAAACAGTCAAATACCCAAGTGGTCTGTATTAGGAAATATCTTTTCTGAAGTTGTGCTTTTTTTTTTTTTTTTTTTTTTTTTTTTTTGATAACAAAAGAGCTTTGCTTCTTTTGTCTGAAAAAGGGTTTTTCTTTTTCCGTGCACAGCCGGGTACAGTTTTCTTTGTTGCAAAATACAATGAACCAAACAGAAGAAAATGACAGGTTAGAGGTCCATAGAAATTTGCAATGGTTCTAAGGGAGAACTTTCATTAGTGTTAGGAAATAACCTCCACCTTAATTGTCTGCTGTACAAACAAAGTTTTACATGTTATCTTTGACTGAGAAAGAAATAACTAATTTCTCCAGTAAGATGCCAGTAATGAATTCTTATGGACTAATCTTAATAAGTATGTGCAAAGTAATCTATGCTTCTCATGTTGAGTTATAAAATATAATTCTTTTCCTTATGCAAATACTTTCACTGGTACTTATCCATCTATTCAAATCTTCTGTGCAGTAGGGCTCCTTTCTCTGACTGCAAGTTCTGTAAAAGGAAAAGACGTCAGTGGATCTGTGCAGGATTTGAAGTCAACACTTAACTCCTGTGTTAGAATTACAAATCATAAGTGTACCAGCAGAAAAACAGTAGATCTCAAGTGAGACAGTCAGCAGATTCAAGCAGTACCTTCAAATATGTTGTTCCATTAGCAGTAGACTTCCAGAGTGTGATTTCCTACAAACATATCCTTTACATTTTATGGTCTTTCTGCTGAGACCATTGTTTCCCTTTTCCTCCTGGTGTCTATATTACTGTATTTCCAGTTATCTAGCACATGCCCGGATCCTTTCTCCTAAATATGCATTATCATTGCTGCCTTCCCAGATCCTGTCATTACCTGACAAATGCATGCCTGACTGGTCATGAACTATGCACATGCCTTTTGGCCATCCAGTGCATGTGAGCTGGCCAGCCAGCAGCAGAACAATACTGCCAAGCTCACAGCACAGCCTTTTCTTCATCCGAAACACTCATGTACTCCACTAGTTTCACAAAACATATCAAGAATTAACATATTTGATCTCATTAGCTTCCTAATTTAATTTATTAAGGTGCCTTTCTTATCTTCCAACGGTGACACAACTATGCATGGATAAGATGCAGAAAGTTTAATCATAGTGTGCTTTATGGGTTGGGATCTTCTCCTCTGATGAGGGTACTTTTGGTGCACTACAAATAGGTGCCAAATTATGTTTATTGTTTTTTAAACCTATATCTGGAACTCTGGGGCAGGCCCTGAACATAATTTCACCAAAAGTGGAGTATCCTCATCCTGAGTTCATCAGTGCTGAGCTCACAGCTGTCAGAATTGGCAGTTTGGCTTAGGAACAAGAATGCTCTGAGGTGCTTGGTGCTGGGTCTGTCCATGGGTGGGTGTATGCTCAGGGGGCTGCCAGCAGAACATGGGATTCAGAAGGGATGCAGGTTGTCCACTTCCCAATTCAAACCTCTAACTGACTGCAGTTAATTCCTGTTCTGGATATAAGGAAATACAGGTGTGGGTGAAATGGTGTATAGTGCATTTGAAAGAAAATTACAGTAACTGTTATGCTGACACCAATACTAATACTATATAGATGCATAACATATTTTGCCTTTCAGCTAGCTTAGAAGTCCCACTTTACAACTTCCAAGGTGGTACACTAGATCCTGCTTTGTCTAAAACATGATTTCCAGATTCACCTAAAGTACACCAAAATAAAATATCCATATGAGCTAAGAAAATGACAAGAAGGATCCTAAAATCAAGATGAACAATTTGCAGCTTTTTTTTTTTCAGCAAATACAGCTTCCTGCCAAACACAGATAACTTTTTAGCGGAATAATTTAATGAAAGTACTTTAGTACCACAGAATTTGGTTAATGTAGTAGTTACTGGTGGTTAATACTATCTCATCTTGGGAAAAAAATCCTGACTATCCTATGTATGGTATTTTAATCACAACTTGGTACATATTCTTCCCCCTTTAGATATAAATCATGTATTTCCCTGTTTTCAGTCCTAACCTCTTAAAGTGCAGAGTATGATGCCAAGGGTGTGGAAGTCAGTGAAGAACACGTGCCTCTGGACCAGTAGACCTTTGATAGCTTACAGTATTATTATTGGGGCTGCAATTCATGTAGCTTGCTGACAAGTTAAGGATCCAGCTTTCACAAGCTGGTGGGAGGTGTCCTGACCAGTGCCAGCAAATAATCTATTTTATCTTTTTTTATCTGTTCATCAATAGCTATGTATATTTGTTTCATAAATGATTCTTTCCTATTAGAATATGTCAGTATTTATCTACACAGATCATCGTTTCTTACTGACCTGCACTCTCTGTGGAGCTTTTTACTGCCAGAAACAGAAAAGCAGTGTCATGGTCTGTCTGGCGGCTCTAACTCCTTCCCTGAGATGTAATGCCTTGTGCAAGTGGAAAAGCAGGGAGGCACCCACACCAACCAACCAACCAAACAAACAAACAAACAAACAAAATATATATGTGTATATAAATCCTAAACAGAACAGAACAACATTGCTAAAGAGTCCAGTGCCGCATTTGTTGAACTTTACAATGCTTTACATGGGATTTCTCCTCTGTCAGCATGCACATGCTCTGATTTTGATCTTTTGAAATTTCTGCATCCCTTAGGTTGTATTCTTTCACTCCAGAAAAACTCTTATTGTGATAGGTGAACTGGAACAAGTGTGGGCTTCCTCACAGCCACTTCCTGTCAAACTGCCCCATGCTAAACAGCAAGCTGTGCAGCGAAATGGAAGGAAGCACAGAAGTCCACTTTTCCCTTATCCCTTCCCCATGGCAACCTGACCAAGAACAGTGACTCCCAGCAGCACAGCTGAGGCCTGAAACTGTGCTGAATAACTCAGAAAGAGCATCTTCTGACCCCAACCAGCAGAACCCAATGGAAATATGACCTGTGACTGCCGAACCCCTTGTTCAATGTTGCAGTTTTACCGTACACAGCCAACACAGGTCAGACCGTTTTAGGGAGCTAACTTAATGAATCTCAAATCAAATTTAAAGTGAACCAGTTAACCTAGAAATATTCAGCAGACAGGTTCTGCAATTAGAGGGATTTACATTAAGCAGTCAAAAAACATAGAAATGTCACACCTCCTTGAATTACATATTGAAATCAAATACATTTTTTTCATGGTTGACCTTTGTCGGTTACATGTAAACTGAATTGACGATGAGTCATTGAGCTAGCAAATTAGCTACTCGTAGTTGTTGACAGGGTCAGCAAGAAATCTTCCATATTTTTAAACAAAAATAAAATCATCTTGTAGGTATTGTACATTACTTGGTTCATGTATGCACTTCTTTTCCTTAATGACATTCAGAAACCATTGACAGCCAGAAGAGAAAAAACAAGAGATCTTGGGGTATTCATGTTATTATTTCTATGAATGACAACTCTCTATGCAAGTGTAGCTAGAAATTCTGCACCATAATCTTTGGTTAAAGAACAATAACAGCATCTCTTTGTTGTGCTTTCAGCTACCTAAGTAATAGAATTGACTGCAACAGTGGTTAGGAAAAGGACCAAACTCTCTGGCTCCCCTTTCTTGGTTAGTATTGTTTCAATAAAACTACAGCTTATATTATAATGCTTCTGCATAGCCAAGTGTTTGGTTTGTGGCAGCAAGGTAGACCAACAATTTATTACAAGAGAAATTATTAGTCATGTGATTAATTCTTATTACTGTATTACTACTTTGGAGCACAGCTAACCATGACCCTGAATGCATTTTTCGCTTTAATGCCTACCTATTTACTCTGTGGGCTGTTCCTGAGATGATATCTGTTGGACTGTAACTGATCAATGCAATAAACACATTGCTGTGGTCATCACAGATGTATAGATGAGCTACTCAACTGAAATTCTTTTTGGCCATCCCAATTTAATCCTTTCTTGCAGTCAAAATGTCCTCATATGGCTCCAGAGTACACTGTGCTCTAAACCAGTGAAAACACCCTATTCAATGGAAATATTTAAGATTTAAAAAAAATTAACTTAAAAATAGAAAGATTTTCTGCCATAAATGCTCTTAAATTCAAAAGCACTTTCTCTTCTACTTAACCAGCTTCACCTCCTCTCTTCTGTTGAAGGCCTTTTGGCATTTGTGCTGGTCCTCTGAATCGAACTATTTTGCCTCTCCTCCAGTATGTTACCCAACTCTGTTGTTCCTTCCAGTATTTGGCATTTGCTTTGGAATTATGTTTGTCCATCTGTTATTTGTCCTTTTGGTGATGCGTTCTGCCGATTCCCATTTGTTCCTCTCAGCTTTCTCAACAATTTGAGCTTTTGAAGTGTTGTGGCATCAGTCAGCTCTATCTCAGCCCATGAGGGCGTTCGTACAGAATGACAGAAGGAGGAAAATGGCCCAGACTGGTGTCACTTTTTCCCTGGGAACTTATAGATTCTCCTTTTTCAAGTGGTCATTCCCACTAGCTGCT
Organism: Cygnus atratus; assembly: GCF_013377495.2. NCBI lineage: Eukaryota > Metazoa > Chordata > Aves > Anseriformes > Anatidae > Cygnus > Cygnus atratus. The sequence continues at coordinate 51,906,593 of NC_066366.1, forward strand.
TTCAGTGGGTCAAGGAATGCATTGTGAAAGGGGATTGCTTCTATTTTGATTTCTCTTTTGTTCCTTCCATCTTTCTGAATGGTGTAAAATCATCCAGAGGCTATAATGTCAGTAGATACTCATCCACTGAGCTTGCACTTCTCTGATATGTCTTCCTTCTTCTCCACGTACACATCAATCCCCTTTATTAACCCTTTATGAAATTTATTGTCCTGATCTGGCCTGAGTAGAGTCACAACTCCATCCATTTCTTTCTTTTATATTTTATTTTTTCCCAGATATATCTTTTTTATTCCTTAAAAAAAAAATCAAAACAAGGCCAAACCAACCAACAAGAGCAACAACAAAAACAGGAAAAAAAAAGGAAAAAAAAAAACACACCACCAACCACCAAAAAACAAACCTCTACATACATTTGCTGAACATGACCTTTGCTGGGCATGACTTCATTTTTCAGGCTTAGAACATTTTGTAGACAGAATTCTAAATTTGTCAGCTCACAAGTTGTCTGTGCACAGCAGTGTGGCATGACTAAAGGGATGCTCAGCTATTGATCAATAACACAGATTCTGTTTTCTTTCCCATCACAGCTCTGAAAGCCCGTTTTAAGGTCACACTACAACCAGCCCTAATGCAGCATCCTTAGCAATTATACCAGGTTTGCAGAGCTTTGTTTGACAGTCAGGCTCTAGGTAGTTCCATGTCTGGTTTTGTATATTTGTTTTGGATTTAGACTCATCTGGTAATGTAGTCACATTGGAAAATCAGATTTCTCAGGAAAACAGAACATTTTCCCAGAAAGCCTGATTTTTTCATAAATGAGGATTTAGTTTGTGTCAGTGGCCCTTGTAGAGAGCTGAATGATGTGGGTAAATGAAGGATATTTACATCACTTTATTTTCAGTTTATAAATTAGACATTAGTTAATCTGTTTACTTAGGTACACTGTATGTCCATGAATGTAATTTCTAGGTAGAAGCCTTACCCTACTGAGAGCCATGCTATTTTTGCCAATAACAATAAGAAACAGGTATTCAATAGCATTTTTCAAAGTAGACATGTCTTTAGAAGGAACCTCTTTTTCTTCCTCCTATTTCCCTTCCCATTCCCAACCAAGAAGCCCCCAAACCCATAGTTTCGTTACATAAGTACTAGCTATTAAGAGACATTTATGAAATGTTTATGATGTGGGTTGGATGCTGGTTTTGTTCAAATCACAAAATCAGGAAGCCCAAATTTGTAAGGAAACCCTGAAAAAAAACACCCACGGTATACGCAAGTTCATTTGTTTTTGTACAAACGTGTTTTGCACATGCAAAGCAGCTGGTGTATGCACACCCATTCTGCTGCTGATCATACAAACTGTGGGTCGTAGCAAAACACAGTCTACTGTGCCTACACAGAGCTATCCCTGCATGTTTAGAGTCCTTTAGAAAATTTGATCTGCTTGACCTTGTCCCATCCAGATGCCCCATTCGGCCTCTGTGTACTAGCAAAGGCGGGCAGAGAATGCAACAAGCTGCTTTCAGTCTGTCTGCATGGCGAAGTTAGCCACATCATGGAGCAGTATCACATTAACAGTAGCACTACTATACAACAGGCATAAACATGGCAGGAAGGATGAAAAAGAGGTAAAACCTACTACTAGCACTGCAAATAATCACCTTCTGATTGGAATTACTAATCAATTGTTACTCTTTAATATTTTGATTACTGGTGGTTCTAGTCTAAAAACATAAAGTGTGTGCCCACAAAACACCCTCAGACACTCGAGACATGAAAAATGAGGGAAAAGCATAAGTGCTAGGTAACACATTTACAATTGCAAGAAAGAGGTGTGAATAGTGCAGTAATGACAAATGTATGCAGTTAATTACAGTTTCAGTGTTGATCATAAAAGTCCTTTTGGAAACAAAACTAATGTAGTGACTTTCAAAGGAAAGGCCAGGTATAACCAGATAAAAATTAACCATTTGGTCTAACATGGTCAGCAATCATTAAATCACGTCTCATTCTTATTCTTGTAATACATCCAGCCATAAGTTGCCATCACAGTGAGAGATGTCAGCTTATGAAAGTACCAATCAGCTGATATATGCAAACATCATTATTACACTCTCTGCAATGCACAAGGAGAGCCACATTGTCTTTTTAGATGCTACTCCGGTGAGATGTACAAATCTAATAATTTTTCTCTGCAGGAGTCTGCTTACCTTATATCATCATGTTACAAGACTTAACACTTTTAAAATAATTAAAACATTAAAGTTGCAATTGTGTCACACTTTAACATCAGCAACTATAGGAGGATTATAGTCATGGCCTCCTACATGCATGCAGGTTAAACTTGAGGGCTTGCTGACTGTAAGCTAGTTAGAAGCACTCAGAAAGTGAGATTTAACTTTGCTGTGCGGTAAAGGGGAGAATAGAGGAATCTCCACAGACTTCTAGCCCTGTACAGTACACATTGTTAGTCAAAAGAGAGAATGGTAATTCTGCATTATAAACAAGAGCATATTCCTCTCTTTTTATTCCTGAGAGCTACAATTAAAGGATGCAAGTCATAAAGCAGTGTATTATGTGATGCATTGTTTTTAATCTCACTGCCTTGCATTATATATCAGGTTCATATAATTCTTCAGACAGGAAAAGGCTTGTTCCATAAAAATACAGGCTTCTGCATTTGAAATATAAGTTCACGCACAAGCAATGTATATATCACCAAACCAGCAAACTAACTCACTTAATACACTAAACTTCAGGTTCTTCCTATATTATGTGAAATGGCTTGAAACAGGAGGCAGCTGCCAGGAAACATCACTGCTTCTTTGCTCAAGAGAGACAGGGGAAGGAAGAATGAAGAAAAAAATTCCCTCGATGGATGCCACAATAGCATGTCTTTCATTATCGCCCTGTGTCAAGGCACTGTGTAATGTTCATTGTGCATGCATAGTAAATTACTATTTACCTGCCAGTGCCTTTGATAAGTCAGTCTTTTCTCCCTCTTTTCGTCCACACAGCATGGAACAGTGAAACCTCTTTGCCTATAATTCTTATTAAGGTGATACCTTTTCTGAATAAGAAAGTACACACTTCCAAAGGAGGCATTCTCTTGGTTTTTAAGGGCCATTGTTTTTATTGTTTTCCTTTATTTCTCCCACCCTGCTGTGTTTTAATGCTATAGTGACTTCTGTGTATACAACTCTCATATTGAAATGTCTGCCGCAGATATATGCAATATTAAAGAGTGCTTATGAATTTTTGACATCTAATTAGTCGCTACCCAGTTAACATGTCAAGACTCAGAGGGATTAGGGAGTCAGCCCTTTCTGAATAAGTTAAAGCTATGCCCTGTCCTTTTCATGTATTATTCTTTAATGTAGGTGGTGATTATTTTGCTGTGATTAATTGATGAAGCTCATTGGTCTGGCAAGTGTTACAGAATTCACCATTCCTCACTTTTATTTCTCTCTGTAGGGCTTTCCCACTTATTTGAAAGGAATTGGTTCTATTCGGTCTGTGAAGCCTCATTGTCTTTCCTCAATACATGCACATTGGGTTTTCTTAAGATTTTGTCTATTTGATTTTATATATTTTCTAATATATAGGAATAAAATAATTAATAATTCTTGTTTTATCTTAAGTCACTAATAGGGATTCTGTAAAATTGTGTTTATTTTTAATTTTGATACGTACTTTTAGACAAAATTACAGACTTTTTTTTGCAGGATAAAAATTTATTTTA